>NC_062287.1:32052214-32355244 GCF_902655055.1 Lutra lutra | reverse complement strand
AAGGTGACCAGGGAAGCATTCTCAGAAAGAATTCAATTACTCAAAAAAATAATTCAGCCCAAGTTGAATTTTGAAAGATTATGAAGTCTTGCCTTTTTTAAGATCAAAAGTGACCAAAACCTGGCCAAGTTTTTCCTGGAAATATTTAAGTTTTTTTGTTTTTTTTTTTTTAAAGATTTTATTTATTTATCAGACAGAGATCACAAGCAGGCAGAGAGGCAGGCAGAGAGAGAGAGGGGGAAGCAGGCTCCCTGCGGAGCAGAGAGTCCAATGTGGGGCTCGATCCCAGGACCCTGGGATCATGACCTGAGCCGAAGGCAGAGGCTTTAACCCACTGAGCCACCCAGCTGCCCTGAAATATTTAAGTTTTAATTTGAAAGAAAAACTGTGGCTTGATCTTAAAGTTTTCTTTCTTGAAGGAGAGTAACTCTGACCCCATCCTGTTCTTTGCCTTGCTACCTATTTTGATGGCTTATGAATCACACTTTCTCTGCTCAGTGTGATAGCCCAAACTCTGCTGTATACTGCATTCTGTCTCTGTTTTTGCCAATGTTTCTATACTAAACTAGAACCTTTTGTCTTATTGCCCCATTCTCACACTTTTTCTTTCTTTAATCCTCCCTCAAAATAAAATGTATTTTATTTCTATATGCTTTATTAACTTCACTTATTGAGTAGTTCATATGAAACTATTTCACCCCACTAAGTTTCAAAACCTCATCTCCAATATGATAGCAATAATGCCACTTCGAAGGGTTCTTGTGAGAATTAAGTTAGTTACTGTGTGGAAGGTGCTTAGTACATTGCAAAGCACAGTGCACATACTCAATAAATATTAGCTGGTATTAAAATATTCAAGAGGAGTACTTAATACCCCATGCCCCAATTCTATCATTTCAGATAAATTTTCTGTTTCTCCTCCCTGGAATACTCTTAGTTTGAATGTAGATCTTTCAAAGCTCAGTAAATATTCTGAAAGAATGTAAAAGGCTTTTTGGGCAGCACACTACTATTCAAAATTCAACAGAACTTTCTCAAGTGTGAGCAAACAATTTATATTTCTAATGGTCTTTTCAATATAACATGCATCTTTTTTTTCATCTAAAGCAAGTATATTTTGGTTATATGTTATTTTATGATTATTTCCAGTAAGGGTCATTGTGGGCTGATTTAGAGCCTGTAACCTTACCCAATCTCCCTCATAGTGAGGTATAGCTATATATCTATGCCCTAGGAATGATTATTCCTACCAACTCTTGACCTTAATACCATAGGATACCGACTTGCCTGCTCCTTTTTTCCTTCCTACTGGCTGGGAAATTGTGGAAACTGGACTAACCACCTGCTATAAATGCACAAATGAAGTCAAAAGTCTAGGATTATATACCCAATTACCCTCAGCTAGTCTGCCCATCTTTGAACAGATACATAAGGAAAAAAAATAAACTTAAATTCAGGCATCTCAATTACAGTAGCTTAGACAGTACCCGAGATATGCAAATTTCTTTTAATTGGCATAGAAATATTTTAATCTCCATAGCAAGTGTAAATCTACATTGAATTGATATCCTTTGAGATATCTGCCCTCTATACTAAAATTCTGAGTCTCTTCACTATAAAATATTTGGAGCTTTTAACATAATATTTAATATCTCTTCAACTTCTAAATAAGAAATTGTTTTGCAAGTGAGGAAAGATAATACGGGGTTCATAGTCTTTATACCTATGTGCTTTATATCTTAACTATTATTTAAGTTCAGTTGTAGAGCACAAAACTGTAAACAGCCATTATAGGAGTATCACAATTCTATCAGGTTGATATATTTCTACATTATCTTATATAGGCACCAGGGATCACGTGACTGGATTTTAAGAGACTTTATAGGTGTTTTATTCTACCTGATAGCTAAAAGCCACTTTTACCTCACCTATCAGTTAAAAAAAAAGGGGTGGGGAATGTATTAAAATTTGTTTTCTCAACAACCAAAAAGTGCTTATTCCCAAAAACCTACTAGATATTCTATCTAGGTATTCCTTAAGAGACAGAAAAAGTAGAAATATCATTTGCAATAAGTTAAATTAAGTGTGAGCATTTATGCTCATCATAGGAACAATATCTTTCTAAACATAATCTGTGAGAAAATTCCCTCTTAAAGCATCAGAGATAAGGTGTAATTTATATTCATACTTTTTCATCTCATTAGAATCTTTTGTGAGCAATCTTGAGCCTGGAGCATCTGTTTCTGTTTCTAGAAATGCAGTTAAAAAGCAAAATTTAACTATTTGGGCTATCAAAGTTTGCATTAAAGCTGGTAGACAAAATTCACTTTTAGTCTTTCATTTAATTAACCAATTTTACTCTTAACCTCACCTTTTACAACCTCACAAGTGAGATGTTTGTTTCTCACAATTATAACTTAAAGCTTGCATGGGACAAGATGATAATTTTCCTCATCAACTTAATGTCCTATTCACAGAAGTATGCATTTAAATGGAAAATGTGAGTCATGTCAAATTTAATACAATAACTTCTCTTGTACTTTTTGAAAATTTCTGTTTTTACCCTAAGAGAAATTTACCCATCTCACCCTTTGTAAAACAAGTGATAAAACATATACAAAATTTATTGTACAAAATTGTTTAAAGTGTCTGCACCACCACATCCTTACAGCTGCTTATTAAGTTATTACTACCTGGACACTTTCTGGCCTATATAATAATATGGGCTGCATTTCAATTACTGGCATCAATATTTTTTAATTTTTCCAAATATTCAATTTGCAATTTCCGTATACATATAATTCCTCCTTCCATGCCCCAAGGAATGAACTAAGATTTCCTGTTTCACATATTTAGTAATCATGATGATCATCTTTATTGGTGAGTTGGTTTAAACCATTTGTCAGGGAGTTATATGAGGCTGAATCATTGGAAATATTTTACCCATTCCTCTGTATAGTTTACTTAAAACCTTTTGAAAAAGTAATTACAGTGTCAGTTTTAAGTGTCAGAATTTGTTTGTTTAGAAAGACCTTTTTAAAGAGTTTTTTAGAGTTTTATGTTCACATTAAAGTTGAGCTAAAGGTACAAAAAATTTCCATCTACTCCCTGCACCTGTCCCTCCCAACACAAAGCATCACCTACTGTCAACATGTAATCTGGATTTTGATAAGACAATTAACAATTAGGAATATGGCAACAGAACAGTTTCTATACATTAACATTTCTAGCCCTTGGAAAAATGATATGAGAAAAAAAAGGACACATGATCACAGGAGCCTTTTTTCTCTTACTACTGCATGTTCACATCAATGGTATACTTTGATTCCTGTGCAATAGAGACTACTGGATATGCTGTTTAGATCTTTTGCTGTCATCTCACACGGTATCTAAAACCGAATAAATGTATCATCTCATTATACCACCAGTAAGCCTCTCTAACTCAGATTCCTTTAGCAAAATTCCTGTCTCTGTCACTTATATCCCTAACCTTGTGCTACATGGCTTGGAATGTTTTAATCTTTCTTCGTATTCCAGTGGCTAACTAATTTTGAAATTAGATACTTTTTTTCATGTCTTAGTTTTCTTTTTTTTTTTTTTTTAATGAATCTTATCATTTTAGGTCCATTTCCAACAAACCTCCTACCTATACCACTCCTAATCTAACCCCAGATCTGGGATCATCACTTTGTACCTCAACTGGTACAATAATGACTTCCTTGCTAAGTTCTCATATTCGTTTATATTGGTCAAATAGAACTGATCTAAAATCTATTTTAAATATCACTGTTTTCCTAAGAAATCATCTCCATTCTCAATTATTTTCACCTTTTTCATATCTGTGCTTGTGTTTATGGTTTTATGCCTTCATAATCTGACTGTTCTCTATATATCCAGACTTATTTCAGTAGTTTGGTCATTTATTTCACTGATCCTACCAATGTATCATATTTATTTCATCCTAAGGGTTCCTTCTAAGACTTTTCTCCCTTCTTCTAAGACTATCTCCTGATAGTACTTACATTCACCCATGACAAACACGTATACTTCTCACAACATCATCATTTGAACAAATCCCACATTTTCATTTGCCTATGGTATTACTTGGGCAAATGTCTTAATATCTTTGACCTGGTTTTCTTCTCTTCAGAATAGAGATATTAAAATCCACCTTGTGGGTATTTATTATGTGGATTATGTGGAATAATGCATATACAAGCACTTTGTATTTATATGAAGTATGGAGCTAGTAAATGTTAATTTCCTCAGTTCTCTAGTCCTCAAGAAATTTTCCTAGAATTCTTACAATTCTGTTTGTCTATACAGCTAATATGGAATCAAATCCTAATATACTAAAAATGCTTCAAGGTCTGGCCCTGCTTGGGGTGCCTCTGTGCCTCAGGCAGTTAAGCGCCTGCCTTTGGCTTAGGTCATGATCCAGGGTCCTGGGATAGAGTCCCACATTGGGTTCAGCAGGGAGTCTGCTTCTTATTCTCCCTCTGCCCCTTTCCTTGCTGTGCTGTCTCTCAAATAAATTAAATCTTTATTGTAAAAAATCTGGCCTTGCTCAAGACTCATTGTGTGACCTTTCTCAACAGTGCCTTTTAAACTTACCAATCTGAGCTATGAATAACTTAAAATGCTCACAAATTTTGTGCCCCTCTTTATTTTCTCACAAATACTATTTCCTCTTCCCCAGAATTTCTTATCCTGTTTTCTATTCTTTCTCTAATGGACTAGCTACTACTAGTCATTCATTAATCAGTTCAATGGCACTTTTTCCCAGAAAACTTTGCATCCTCCTGTTTTGATCTGGTATTCTTTTTTATTAAAAATATTTTCTCAGAAGTTTATCATTAAACTTACAACGTTATATAGAAATGAACACTGACTCTTTTGTGTCTCTCACTGGCCTGACAGCATATTGAAGAAGGAAGAATTTTAGTCATCTTTGTGTATCCAGTGTACTGCCTGACTCAATTTAAGATTTTTTTTAATTGTTAAAAAAGTAGATTTCTTATGAAAATTCCAATTACTTTGCCTAAGTATGCTTGATACTTTATACTAGTCTTCTCTTTCAAATAAACCATGAACTCCTTGTGAGTATGATCATATATTTGTATGTTATTCATATTACCTCACATATGGGTAGATAAATAATGATCACAGAAATGAAAAAAAATATATTTATAAAATGAAAAAAGGGGATGGCAGAGTAGTTCTTTTGAAGTGGCATAAAGCACTATATAGTGTATTATCATCAAGATTAATCTTGTACCATCTAACTCCTAAAAAGTCAGCTGAACTCAGAAGTATGCTGCTTGCAATGTTAAAGGAAAAAATATATTTTGACATCAAAGCAATAGTGTGATACTTCATGAAATTTCTCATAAGTTTGATAAATATTTTTATTTCTTTTCTGGAATTTTACTCTAACAAATAAATATTTAAAATAGAAGCCAGCTGCTGGGATTCTATATGATAATAATACTTTTTAAATAATGATAGTTGGTATTTTTAGAGTCTTCTATGTTTTAGGTAATTATATGGCAATTTACAAATATTATTTCTAAACTTTCCAACAACTTAGCAAAATAGGTATTATCTTCCTTTTACGTATAAAGTGTCCAATATGTAATTAGAAAGATTAAATAACTTGTTTTGGGTTACATAGCTACTAAGTAGAGTCAGAATTGACTATAATCATTCTACTACCTTCTATTTCACAAGTTATCTTTATAAGTCCCATTCCGTTCAGATTGATCTGTGTCCAAAGTTCATATATTATATTTTATACTGGATGAAATCATTTTGCCTCAAAATTTATGTCTTCCTTAGAACTTTAGAATGTGAACTTACTTGGTAAATAGGATCTTTGCAGATGTTGTCATATTAAAATGAGGTCATACTGTGTTAAGGTAGGCTTTAATTCAACATGCCTGGTATCCTTATAAAAAGAGAAAAACAGAGACTCAAAAACACAGGAGGAATGCTATGTGAAGATGAAGGAAGAGATTTGAATGATGTGTCTATAAACAGGATTATGGACCAACCAACAGTTAAGAGAAAGGCACAAGCAGATCCTGCCCTAGAGTCTTCAGAGAAAACATGCCACTGCTGACACCTTGATTTGGCTTTGTAAGCCGTTTATTTTGTCATAATTTGTTACAGTCCTATCTTACTAATATACTTTGTGATAAGTAGTATGAAAATGTTATTTCTAGAAAGTTTGATATTAGCAGATAATTTTTTCTGTCATATACATCTCAAAAAAACCCAACCCTCTAATGTTTTCTATTTTACTTTTGGCCACATTAAATTTTAGATTACTAGTTATTATTTCTTCTTTTCGCATAATACATAGCTTAAATACCTCCAAACATGTCTTCATAAAAAAGTCATATTTTTATCACTGGCAATTTGAACATCATTTCTTTCTTACACAGAGTGTGGTTGAAGGAGTTAATGAAAATACTTCTATAAGGTCTGAAAAACCGTAAAGTTTAAATACCTTGAGAATGGGTGACAATGCTGAAATTTACCTAAGCCACTGTGTAAATGTTCAAAAGTCTTAACAACAGTAAGTCTGGTGAACAGACCATTCTTTTTGTGTTTATTTAGTGGGACAGCTCTAATCTTAAAAGACAGAAATATCTTCAGCTCAGTCACTGTGCTTTGATTTGTGACAAGACGTAATCTACCTTTCCTTAAGCTTCTTCTTACTTTAATAGCCTTTGGTATTTGTATTGGCAGGAAAATAATAGACAAATTGCCAGTGAAAGGCTAATGCTAATCTATGCAAATAATACAAAATTGATGTGTCTATGTATGTGGTCCTCAATCACACGCTGAGAAGGGAACCATTAAAAAAAGTGTAGATAGAGATCTTACTCAGAAAACAATTGACTATAATCATTCTACTACCTTCTATTTCACAAGTTATCTTTATAAGTCCCATTCTGCAGTTCTTCCTCATCTGCTTCCACTCTATAATTTGATGTCCCTTTTCTATATTGCAATACTTCCCACTGAGAAAAACATTTAAGAAACTCAAGAAGACGATCTGACGTTATTCATAGTATTCTTGTCCCTTAGCTTTGAATAATGAAAACCAGAAAAATTAACTCTCAAAACATAAGACACTTTTTAGTGCAGACTGTTCTTGTTAACCAACTTTTGTACCACATTGCATGCATCTAGCAAAGTATCATGGAGGAGATGTAATGGTTTTCATGCTACAAAACATGATCTTAAAAAGCTCAATAGGTTATTGAATGATTATATATGTCCATGAGCTGCTAGCTTTTATTTGTATTATCACACTTCATGTTAAGTTGTAATCTCAAAATCTCATTCAAAAAAAAAAAAAAAGAAGAAGAAAAGAAATGAAAAAGAATTCTCAAGGTGTTAAGAGTTGGAGGGCAGCTTAGAAATAATCTAGAAAAATTCTCTCAGGATCTCTAATTCCCATACCAGAAGCTATGAGACAACTATAATTATGCAGAAAAATTACAAAAGATGCTGTCAATAGAATGAGAAGATAAGTCACAGACTGGGAGAAAATATTTGCAAAAGCATGTTTGATAAAAGACTATTACCCAAAATATATAAAGAAATCTTAAAATTCAATAATAGGAAAAAAAAATTTTAATGGGCAAAAGACCTGAAGAGATACCTCATCTAAAAAGATAAAAAGATGGTAAATAAGCATATAAAAACATGGCAAATTAAAGCAAAAATGAGATACCACTATACAGCTATTAGAATAGTAAAAATCCAAAACACTCAAAACACCAAAGTCTGGCTAGGATATAAAGCTACAGGGACGTCCATTTATTGTTAGTGGGAACACAAAATGGTACAGTCACTTTGGAAAAAAGTTTTATAGTTTCTTACAAAACTAAACATTTTCCTACCATATAATACAGCAATTGCAATCCTTGCTATTTATCCAAATGAGTTGAAAATATATATGCACAAAAAAGCCTGTATACAGTTGTGTACAGTAGCTTTATTCCTAAGCAGCACAACTTTGAAACAACTAAGATGTCCTTCAGTAGGTGAAGGGAAGCAACTTAATTTCAAGCAAGTCTTCAGAGAGAAAACTAATGCCTATATAGTATGTATTGTGGTGTGCCATGTATCACAAAGTTAGTAAGTTCACGTACAGTGTAAGTAATAAACATTTATTTTTCTAAACCATACATATTTTATAACATTTAGTGGTTAAAATAGTACATGTCCAAGTATGATATTCAAATAATTATATTTCTCTGGAAAGGTTTCTTTCTATTACCATTCATTGCTTGTAATTTTAAGTTTATAAGCAAACAAAACAAAACAAGATCAGGGAATGCACAGCTTAATACTTAGAAATCTTTGTTCTCTCTGGATAATGGTGTTTTTATTTGTTTCCAATGACCTGAATCTAAATAGTCACTCACCTTTCCCTTTTTATCTTACTGAGAAGGACAATGGCATCACAGCAATTAAAATCTGCATGACTTTTTATTAAATACAGTTGACATTTCTACTTTTATAACAAATAACATCAAATCAACAATTTTTGTTTCAAGAGAATAGCTTCTTTTGTATTTTTAAAAAATTTTCATTACTTTTTTTTCTTTTAGATTTTATTTATTTATTTGACAGAGAGAGATCACAAGTAGACAGAGAGGCAGGCAGAGAGAGAGAGAGGGAAGCAGGCTCCCTGCTGAGCAGAGAGCCCGATGCGGGACTCGATCCCACGACCCTGAGACCATGACCTGAGCCGAAGGCAGCGGCTTAACCCACTGAGCCACCTAGGCGCCCCAATCATTACTTTTAAACTTACAGAAATAATGAATACCTATACAAAAACTCCCTTAGATCAGGGGTCTGCAATTCCAGGGACAATCTCAAGTTCTTAACTGTTTTTGAAAATAAAGTCTTATTGGAGAAAAACTATGCATATTCATTTATGCATTCTGAATGGCTTTTGCACTTACAGCTACAGTGTTGAGAAGTTGTAGCACAGCCCATACGAGCACAAAGCCTAAAATATTTCCTATCTGGACCTTTAGAGAAAAAGCTTGTCAACCTCTGACTTGCACTGGTTATCCACATCTTGTTAATTTATTTATCTATATTTATTTATGTGGATAGGCATACACATACAGACACACAAATACAGACATGCATGCATATATACATGTACACTTTTCTCTGAACCATTTGAAAACAAGTTTCTAACACAATGCTTCAACACGTTTCTCCTAAGATCAAGGACAATCTCCTGTATAATCACATTATACTGCTCAAAATAATTATCAGTAATATAATAATATTATCTAATATACAATTCATTTTCAAATATCTGCAATTATCTCAATCCAGCATTCAATCAAAGGTCATGCAGTGCAGTTGGTGTCATATCTCTTGAAACTCTATTCATCTATAATGCCCCTTGATTTATCTTGCATGGCATTTACATTTTCACAAAGTCCAAGATAATTGCCTTGTGTTTTATAATTTGGGTTTGTATGATGCTTTCCTTTTGAATATATTAAATATTCTGATAAAGAAATTATACAGTCAATGATACATAGTTCCCATTCCATCATATTAAAGGGTTTATGATGTCAGTTTATTCTATGATAGGTGGGTTTGCCTTACTTAAATAAGATGAGCTTTTGTCCATTCTAAAGGTGTGTGTATATATATATATATATGTGTGTGTGTGTGTGTGTGTGTGTGTGTATATATATATGTGTATATATATATATTATATTGATAAGTAATGTGTAGAATGAGATCTTGAAACTGTGAATGCACTGCCCCACCACAATTTTACATAATAATTTTAGCATGCAGTGGTAATCTTGGCTTTAATGAATTATCACATTAGGGAACACAAAGTAAAAATTTTCTAATTCTGTTATTCTTTCTACATGTATGCTCTAGCATTACTCTGTAAAGAGAAGTGCATTCCTTCTTACACACTTGTCTTTCTTAAATACACACACACACACACAATGGATATATAATGGATACATGGATTTTTATTTATTCAATATGAAATGATACATTACTTGTAATGCATTTTTTGACACTTAAATTATGCCAGAATTGCTACTGGAAACCTCTTCAAGTTGTCACTTTTGTCCTTTTTGTCTTCTCTATTAATTTATTATTTCCTTGAATTCTGAGACAACAAAACGTTCTAGGTTCAATTTTTAATTCCACTGACCTAAATTTGGTATCTGCTATCCCTTCATATTACTAGTCTTTGTGAAAAAATTATTTAGACACCAGGATCTGAGTGTTTGGTATACTTATTGCTACAGAAGATTTAAAACAAAAACTGGGGAATACATAATCTTTGTTTATTTTAATTATAAATTCTTACTTCTATTTCAAATCCATTGCTACATGAATCTCCCTCATCTACTTCCATTCCATAATTTGATGTCCCTTTTCTTTTTTTTTTTTTAATTTTTTTATTTTTTCAGCATAACAGTATTCATTATTTTTGCACCACACCCAGTGCTCCATGCAATCTGTGCCCTCCACAATACCCACCACCTGGTGCCCCCAACCTCCCACCCCCCACCCCTTCAAAATTCCCAGATCGTTTTTCAGAGTCCATAGTCTCTCATGGTTCACCTCCCCTTCCAATTTCCCTCAACTCCCCTCTCCATCTCCCCTTGTCCTCCATGCTATTTGTTATGCTCCACAAATAAGTGAAACCATATGATAATTGACTCTCTCTGCTTGACTTATTTCACTCAGCATAATCTCTTCCAGTCCCGTCCATGTTGCTACAAAACTTGGGTATTCATCCTTTCTTTCTTTTTTTTTTTTTTTTACAGCTTTATAAACATATATTTTTATCCCCAGGGGTACAGGTCTGCGAATCGCCAGGTTTACACACTTCACAACACTCACCATAGCACATACCCTCCCCAATATCCATAACCCCACCCCCTCTCCCAACCCCCTCCCCCCATCAACCCTCAGTTTGTACATCTACAGACGAATGGATAAAGAAGATGTGGTATATATACACAATGGAATACTATGCAGCCATCAAAAGAAATGAAATCTTGCCATTTGCGATGACATGGATGGAACTAGAGGGTATCATGCTTAGCGAAATAAGTCAATCGGAGAAAGACAACTATCATATGATCTCCCTGATATGAGGGAGAGGAGATGCAACATGGGGGGTTGAGGGGGTAGGAGAAGAGTAAATGAAACAAGATGGGATTGGGAGGGAGACAAACCATAAGTGACTCTTAATCTCTGATGTCCCTTTTCTTATATTGAGACTTTAACACTCAGTAGAATGTATTCCAGGAACAAAAACAACTGTGAAAGAAATCTTCAACTCTACTGAATAAATTTGCTTTGGTAGTGGTGTTGATATCATGATTCTTTGTCTATCTTGTAAGGTAAATCTAATAAGTAATACACAATTTTTTTTTCCTTTTTTTGAGAGTCAAAATATTTTTTTAAAACATAAAACATTTACACAGTTCAACAGTCAAAACTATAAAAATATACATTCTAAGAAGTTTTATTATCATATCTATTCCTTCCACCTTGTTCACACAGCCTCATAAATAAACATTTTCATTAGTTTATAATTTACTATTCTTTCTTTTGAAAAAATTTGAGTGCACTTGTTTATTTTCTTTTATTTCTTATCTAAAATTAGCATATCATAAATACACATTTTCTTCTTGCTTTTAACACTAATTAATATACTCTAGAAATAACTCCATATAAGTTTATAGAAAAAATGTTTTCCAGTTGCATAAAACCCTAAAAAAATGGATGGACCAGAGCGCTTGGGTGGCTCAGTGGGTTAAGCCTCTGCCTTCAGCTCAGGTCATGATCTCAGGGTTCTGGGATCGAGTCCCGCATCGGGCTCTCTGCTCGGAAGGGAGTCTGCTTCCTCCTTTCTCTCTCTCTCTGCTTGCCTCTCTGCCTACTTGTGATCTCACTCTGTCAAATAAAAAAAAAAAAAAATGGATGGACCATAGTCTATTCAACAAGTTTCATATGAATTTACATTTAGGTTATTTCCAATATTTGTTGTTAAAATAATGGTGCAATAATAAACTAGTGTGATCCCATGTCAGATTCACAGAGTTATGTATTTAGGATAAATTCCTAGAAGTGAGCCTACACAGTCAAAAAGATAAATGTTTTGTTAGATTTTTGCCAAATTTCCTTCAATTTGTTTAATCATTTCAAAATCTCACTCATTAATATATGAAAATACCTATTTCCCCACAACTTCACTGTATTGCTCAATTTTTTAATTATTTCTATCGTATAGGTAAGAAATGACATCTTAGTCTTATAAGTAAACTTGAGCATCTTTTCATATGCTAAAAAACATTTTTAAAGTTTCTTTTGCAAAACAACTTATATATGTGTATCCATGTGATAAGATATGTGGATCTCAACTTCACAATTTATTGTATATTAGTGTTGCATTTAACAACCTTGTCAAATTTATTTATTAATTATAATAATTTATTTTACATGGTTAATATTTCCCATACAATCATAACAGCTGTACAATGAGAGTTTTACTTCTTCACTTACAACTGTTATTAGTTTTCATTGCCCTATACTGAATAGAGATGGGAATGAACAACATGACATCAGGGGAAAACTTTCAATACTTCAGAATTATGTATGGTATTAGGATGTAGTGGTTCATTTTTTTGTTTTTTAATTTCTTTTAAATTCAGACTTGCAAACTTTGCCACTTAGTTCAAGTGATTAATATGTTTACACTTAATGTAATAGTTAAATAATTTTACCATCTATCTGGCTCTTTGTTTTCCTTTATTCCTACTCTCCTGCACTGTTTTTGATCAAGTTTTTATGTTATTATCATTTATAGCATTCATCACATTGATGAATAAACAACAAGATATTTGGGGATTTTTAAATGGTTAGTTATGAAGAACTTCATGCCATTTTCTGATGTTAAAACTAAATGTGATTGCTCTCAAAGATATAATTAATTCGATTTTCTTCCCTTCGTTACTAAAGGTTTCCATACTTAATGAAATTTTTAAGTTAAAAAAAATCTTAGTTATCTTGGCCAAAATCTTCAGCAAATTCTCAGAAGAAATTTATTCTATGTTATAGAAACTAGTTAAAAACAGAAAACTTCATATCTCCTCTCCATGAGAGCTATGAAGTCTTAATTTCTCCTTAACTGTCCCAAAAGGAACCTGTGGTAGGCAAGTGATCTTTTCTGCTCTCTTGCTCTTCCCTGCATTTACTTCATTGTTTCACTCTTCCTCATAATTCTACATGTTTTGTAATGCCATTCCTCTTTATTTGAGCAGGATTTCAGTTCCATTTAGGAACATGAGTCTGCTCTATCTACTCATGATAAATCTGCTGCTTTCCAGATAGAGGCTTTTCTACTATATTAAACTGATTATAATAAAATATAAAAGAAAATAACTTTCTTTTAAAAATACCAATAAACCAAGTATCTATTTTTTGGTGATTTGGCTGCATTTTTAGGAAATTTTATTTGGGGATGTATTTTATAATCACTTGAAAGTATCACTTTAGATTAAATCATATCTATAGACCTAAAATAAATTGACCACTTTGGCATAGTCATCAGAAGTGAATTGTGGCCAGTCTCCTAAATCTTTGCAGATGCTCTGTAGCTAAGTCACTCCAAACTGATGGCTACTGTGGCCACACTGAGTCATTTTACCGTGCCATTGTCATAATGCTTGGTTGTAAAAAGACTTACCCTTGAATGATTATATCATAACATTTTGAATGATGACATTTCTGCTAGCATGTCTCCTATTTCCAATGACATTAGGAAGTAAAGCATCTTGTTTGTTAATATGTCATTTTCATTTACATATATATATATATGTTCTATTATTTTTTAACAATGGAAAACCATGCAGAATGATATAAAACCTCTAAGATCCAGATTTCCTGGATCTGATTAGGCTGATTATAATTTGTCAGTCCATCTAAAGGAATATAAAAGTACATAGTACATAACGATTAGTGTTTTATCTACCCAAGAGTTTTTAATCCAACAACAACAACTTTAAAACATAGATTTAATCTTATGAGAGAAACAGAAAATAATTATTTTAAAAATAATTTTAAGATTTTTTTAATTGTCATATTTGAGGCACTCATATTTTAATAATAGTTTCATTTGGGCATATGCATAACTATTGTATATCAATATATATAAGGATAGATAAACAGATCTATATATATTTATATCATATATGTGTAATATTTTAAAAATATGAATTATGGTAATTAATAATGCTCAGCATTAATCTTTTTTTTTAGATTTTATTTATTCATTTGACAGACAGAGATCCCAAATAGGCAGAGAAGCAGGCAGAAAGAGGAGGAAGCAGGCTCCCTGCTGAGCAGAGAGCCCGATGTGAGGGTGCATTAATCTATTTACAGGAATCTTTTTTTTTTTTTTTTAAGATTTTATTTATCTGACAGAGAGAGATCACAAGTGGGCAGACAGGCAAGCAGAGAGAGAGAGAGGAGGAAGCAGGCTCCCTGCAGAGCAGAGAGCCCGATGTGGGACTCGATCCCAGGACCCTGAGATCATGACCTGAGTTGAAGGCAGAGGCTTAACCACTGAGCCACCCAGGTGCCCTGCATTAATCTATTTAAAATGAAGTTTTCATTAGAGGAATGTTCTTGATTTCACTAGAGGGGTGCTCTTTTTTTTTTATTCTCTTTTTTTTAATGTCAAGAAAGAAGGAAAGGAACACTCCTTCAAATACAAAATAAATTATAAATAAAGCTAACAGAATATGTATTGAAAGTGAATCATTTACATCTCTCTATGCTAAAGTTAATTTGGAGAAAATTCAATAGTTCTATTAGTCATATGTTTTTAGAATTTATATGTTTATCACTAATTTGATATTCTAGATAAAATTTTCCTCCTCTCTTGAATTTTTTAAAAATTTTTGTTAGCCATTTAGTTATTTATTCAATACATATTAATGTATATGCCAAGCATTGCTCAAATAACAAGGACTCTCACCTCATGAAGGCCACAATTCAGAGCCCCAGAGCATGTATCTTACTATAGGAAGGAAAGCAGCCATATCTACAACATCCTGTGGGGAGCACACAGGAAGAAGAGACTAATTCTCCCATGAGAGATGGAATTGTCAGGAAAAGCTCTTCGTTAGATAAGAATATTTAATTTAAGTTTCAAAGAATTAAGTTTAAAAACAAATATCCAGGGGCGCCTGGGTGGCTCAGTGGGTTAAGCCGCTGCCTTCGGCTCAGGTCATGATCTCAGGGTCCTGGGATCGAGCCCCGCATCGGGCTCTCTGCTCAGCGGGGAGCCTGCTTCCTCCTCTCTCTCTGCCTGCCTCTCTGCCTGCTTGTGATCTCTCTGTCAAATAAATAAATAAAATCTTTAAAAAAAATAAAATAAATAAAAACAAATATCCATTTTTTACAAGCCATTTATAGATAAAAATAATAATCTTTCTGAATGTATTTTTCCCATGTACTTGTCAAGTATTTTTTAATTTTCTCAGGCCAATTTTTGGGAAAATAGAGTGGCTAGTAATGATTTTTATACAGGTTTATAATGAGATTAAAATATATGGTAATATTGTTTAAAATTTAAAAATATATTCTCAATGTCCTTTCCCTTCCTCTCTCCCCTATTTCCTTTATGATCCTAGTTTCTTTCTTATGACAATCCACAAAGCATTTGTTCTGTTAACTTATATTTTTCAAGTTTTAATGTCCAAGTGGGGCTTGGATAAATATACTTCAGTGCCCTCTACTGGAGAGAAGGCCTTAAATACATGAAGAAAAGTATATGAGGAAGAATGTTTATCTATTATAGGAAACTCAGTGACCAATAAAATAAAAAATTAAACAAAAAGTGGCTGCTAAAAACAGTATCATATTATTTTAACTTGACATACTTCTAGCAAAACTACTCTGACCTTTCTCCAATGGCCAGTAAAGCTCAGGGGCCAAACACAGCTTAGTTCTGTACCTCCAGTATGAAGATGTGATGTAAGCAACTTTCTGCTTTCTTCAGGAATTCTCTTTTGGAAATGTGTCTCTTTTTTTATTCTAACTAAAATATCATGTTAGGGTTTTTTTTGTTGTTTTTTTTTTTTTGCTTTTTGTTTGTTTGTTTGTTTGTTTTTTACTTTTAAAATCTTCTTCAGTGGAACAATACCATTCTACTTCCTAGGTAGCCAAATTTTGATGATTATTATTACAACTTCAAACATGTTAAATTGAGCAGATTTTTATCACAGCGAATATTACATTCACTGCAATATTTATACTTTTGACAGTTTTATATTCAGGAAAGGTAAGTTTACAGTAAGGCGAGAATGTATTTTGAAGTTCATCATGGCCTTTAAATAGCACATTTATATACTGCCCATAGATATTTAAATTTTTGTCCATGGTTAGAAATGTTCTGCTTCTCTCTTTGAGACATAAAAGCCCTGTCCTCTCATTCAGTTATCTTGTATTTTTTTGTTTGCTTGTTCATTTTTAACATTTAACCATGAAACTTAATACTAAATGAACCCGTTTGACAAAATAAATTATGAATGTACAAATGCAAAATTGAGGAAGTAAATGATGCCACACTAAGTTCTCAACTTCAAAAATGATATATTTGGAATTTGTAGTGTGGCACTGAATTTTTCCAGTACTGAACAGCACTTCTTAGAGATTTGATGGCAATTTTTTGCAAGTTCAATAAAAAATCGTTAATTCTCAAGAGAAAATACAAAAAAAAATTGTTCTTGACAGTTTTGTTCTATTAGAGTTGTAAATGTGTGGTTGCCAAGGGTATGTTTCTATTTTGAGAACTTCAAATGTCTCTTCTTTGAACACTGAGGCAACGTCAGGTTTAGAAGAGCTGATTTTTACTGCCAAAACATTTCAAATTGAGTAAGAATAATAGTGTCAATTATACCATCTCACATCTCTATGACATTTGATTGTTCATGGATTGCATTCACATACGTATGTACATGGATACATAACATTCCATACACACTTGTTATTCAGATTATATATAATACTACATGAGAAAGCAATTTGTTAACTGACAACCCATTCGAACACAAAGAAGGAACAGTGCCTGAGTTTCCGTGACATTGTTAAGCAACCCTAATAAGTTTACCCATATACCAACTCTATCTCTAGTATCTTAAGTTACATAATTATATGATTTTATTGTTTAATTCGGCTTGAATTGAAATTTTTTATTCCTTGCAAACCAAAGTATTTTCCCAAATGCAGTATTCACATCATGGGTGCTAGTGCTTGGATCAATCTGGCCCTCTATTAGAACAATCTCTGTTATAAAACTAAAGAAATCAAAGGAGAGAAGCTTTATCAGTGATAGATTTTTTCAGAAACGGTCTTTGGATATGTCCTAAATGAAGGTACTAAATAGGTTTTCAGATTTGTTTAAATGAGTCTATTAAATACTGAGAAATATTATCATCTTGATAACTTGAGGAATAATTAGGTATGGGTCTATGGCTGTCTTATTCTAAGACAAAAGTTAACTAAATAGTTTTTTACTATTCTGTATACTTCAAAAAATTATATTTCTGAGTTCCTAACAGGCCCTCCTTAGACATTGTATTGTTTTTAAAAATTATTATACATTGGATAAGATTGATAAAAATTTGTATATCTCTGATGTAGGAATGGCTTGATCTTACTATCCCTCATTTAATTCTGAAGAAAATAATAGCTCTGTTGAATGCTACATAAATAAATTGGTCTCCTCTTCATATCCCTAGTTACTGTTATTATATGTCAGAAAGAGGCCAAACTAAAGTTCATGACATGTTAAGAGCATAATTGAGAAAGCAACCTATTGTTTTATGTGACCTGAGAACTTCTCCAAGGGCAGGTAATACATTGAAAATCAATTAAATTTATTACTATTATTATTATTACTTTGGTATAGAGTTGAAGAATGGTGAGTTCAAAAGCAACTAAACTGATAAAAATTTCACTATTTTTGAACTTCACTGAAATTAATATGAATGGTTTTAATTCTCTATTTGATAAATTTATAAAAGGGTTTAGAAATTAATTGTATTACTTCATTTTAGCTGAGTCTCAAGACATTCTGAATAGGCAGATATGTCATTTTTCTCAATATCCAGGTGGACAGGAAAGACTATAAATGTGTACTTAAATATTTTTTAAAGATTATTTATTTGAGAGAGAGTAAGAAGGCAGGTAGGGCTAGAGGGAGAAGGAGAGTCCTAAGCAGACTCCACACTAAGCATGAAGCCAGATGCAGGGATCAGTATCATGACCCTGAGATCACTACCCAAGCCAAAACCAAGTCAGTCCCTTAACTGACTGCACCACACAGGTACCCATATAAATATGTTTTTAAAAAAACAAAGCAAAACTACCATTTATTCCATGACTCATGATAAAAGAAAAATAAAATATCCATTGCCTTCCATTACTTAATCAACTTCTTTAAGCATTCATTGATCCATATTCATTTTAATATTGAATAGTGAATAATTCTATAAAAATATACACATTAAGAAGGAAAAAAAAAAACAGTTTGTTTTTATAAATTATTTCTGTGTTTTTTAATCCGTAGACTTCAGGCCAAAAGAAGAAATGAAATAGAGTGTATCACTCTGAGCAAGGTATTTGTTCATTTTCTCTATTCAGGCTGGATTTGGATATGAGAAGTACAATTTTGGATCGATATCAGCTGGAGTAGTTGTAAGCTAAATTGTTTCATGAATACAACACTAAGACTTCCAAATATTCCTTCTTGTGGAGCCAAATAAACTGACAGTCATTCTTTGGTCACATTTACTTGGAATGTGTGATTCAAAATCTGATTCAATGTTAACTTTCTAGTAGACTGGTAAATCCCCAGCTTGCTTTAGAATAGTTATAGTGATAGTAGAGATTTATTTCCTGGTTTCCATATGCCAAGCATTATTTCGGGTCCAAGTGCTTCACATGTATTATTTCTTCAGATTCTTATAAAGAATAGAGTTACAATTCCTACTCTGCCAAGGATGAAACCGAGGCATAGAAAGGATAAGTCATTTATCAAAAATCTTATGATTATGTGTAAACTTAGTTTACTGCTGAAAGGAAATTCTTAGTACATCAGTATGTGGGCAAAAACAAAATCCCTGTATATGGCTATGAAAACACAACTATAATCTGTCAGAGGTCAGGCAGCCCACCATAAAACCGTTTTCTATTCCTTTTTTGATAACAGCAGGGCACCTCAGCTGTCACCCTTCCTTCTTTTCAGGACTCTCACTATATCCTAAAACA
Source organism: Lutra lutra (assembly GCF_902655055.1). NCBI lineage: Eukaryota > Metazoa > Chordata > Mammalia > Carnivora > Mustelidae > Lutra > Lutra lutra. The sequence continues at coordinate 32,335,873 of NC_062287.1, read as the reverse complement.
CATCTTCATGGCACATTGACCCTTCCCTCCTTATATTCAAATTGCCCATAGTTTCTTGAAGTGTATGTGTGAGAAGGGACAGAGTGGTAGTTCAAACAGGAGGAATCTGGACATGGATTTTACAGGGACTGCCATGATCCTTAACAATGTTTTGGCAACACTTCCTCTTCCCTTCCTTAGAGATAAACTACTGGTACTTTATTTTACCATTGTCTTTAAGTCATCTTTTTTAGAGTTTTGATTTCTTTTTCAAGGTGACAAATTATACATCATACATGCAGTCTACTTTTCTCTTAACAGAATATGTATTATTAACAACTAATATATTAGCATATGAGCAGATGTGTGAAAAATATGTATTATTTTTTTAAAGCTGAAGACGTTCAAGGCAAGAGAAGAGTATAGCTAATAATGAAAGACCCACCCAGGGGCACCTAGGTGGCTCAGTGGGTTAAAGCCTTTGCTTTCCACTCAGGTAATGATCTCAGGGTCCTGGGATTAAGCCCTGCATTGGGCTCTCTGTTCAGCAGGGAGTCTGCTTACCCCCCACCCATGCCTACTTGTGATCTCTGTCAAATAAATAAATAAAATCTTTAAAAAAAAGAGATTTAAAGTTAGAATGATTAGAATTGGACTTAGAGAAGAATGTTGGATTTAGCTGGGTGGAAAGGCAAGGCAAAAACATCTAATTTAATTTTTAATTTTTTTAAAAGATTTATTTGAGAGAGAGAGCATGCACACACACAGAGGGGAAGAGCAGGAGGAGTGGGAGAGAGAGAATCTCCAGCAGACTGCTTGTTGAGCACAGTACCTAACAGGGGGTTCTATCTACAGTACTGAAATCATGACATAAACAGAAATCAAGAGTCCAATGCTTAACTGCCTGAAGAACCCAGAATTGCAGAGACTTTTTATTTTTTTAAAGATTTATTTATTTAATTTAGAGAGAGAAATAGCCTGAGCAGAGGTGGGAGGGGCAAAGGGAGAGAGACAGAAAGTCATAACTTCAAATATGATCCAATTGCTAAAAACACAAGTTTAACATTATAGTGACATTTTTAGACAAATTCATCTTATATGGCAAAATAAAAAGATCCTTAACATGGAAAATAAATGTAATAACATAATTTATAAACTCTTGAACTGTTCTTAATCAAGATTACTGACTTAAAGGAATAAACAACCTCTGATTTTTATTCAATGTAGTGGTCTCTTTTTTTTTTTAAGTGCATTTATGATCATTTTTCACTCTATGGCTCACTCTTCTTTATTTCTTCCCTAGCTACAATTATTGTCCTTTCAAAATCAATATTAATATGGATTTTTTAGAGGCAAATGAAAAACTACTATCATTTCATGACATTTAAAATATATGCAAGAACATATTTGACAATACCACCAAATCAGCAGGTACATATTCTTACTTAGAAATGTTTTATGAGAAGCAAGTTATTTAAAAAATGATTTGCCTATCAACTAATATGCAGATTGATTCTAAATTTTCCAGCATTCTGTATGCAAGTTCTTAACCTGGATCTATTGGTAACTTTTAGGAAGAGAGCCCTGAGAGCCTCCTAAAATCATCCGTAAATAGGCATTACATCTATTTGAAGACAAATGAGACTACTATGGCCCATACACAGCTTTTATCAAGTTCTTGTTTTGTTTTTAAGTTTTCACTTAAATTCCAGTTAGCTAACATACAGTATATATTAGTTACATGTATATAATATAGTGATTCAACACTTCCATACGAGTTTCTACATATAAAAAAAGGTACTTACTATTTTCTCACAGTTTTTTATAGATACGTCATGTTTTTGAAGACTGAAAGTACGTTGAGTAGTGAAAAACTGTGAAAATTTATTTTGTATCTTCTGGGTGCCATGAGCTCTGTTCAGTCCTCCAAATCAAACTGCTTGCAAGAGAATGCAAATTGGGACAGGATAGGGCTAACATGTATGTATATTCACTATAATATAAAGCAGTGCAAAATACATGTATTAAAGACTTGCAAAATGAGAAAGGGTTAAAGAAGATATAAAGACTGATTCTGACTTCAATAATGTCACTTGGTATGCGAGGAGAGGCTTTTTTTTATATCTCTTTTTTTTAAAAAAATTATTTATTTATTTGACAGAGAGATAGGAGAGCACAAGTAGGCAAAGTGTCAGGCAGAGGAAGAGGGAGAAGCAGGCTCCTGCTGAGCAGGACCCTGAGATCATGACCTGAGCCAAAGGCAGGCACTACACCAACTGAGCCACTAGGCGCTCCTATTTCTCATTCTTAAAAAGCTTTTATTAAGGTACAAATATTACCATTGCATCTTAAAACAAATGGCGCATTGCGTCAACTATGTCAAAAAACTCACAGAAGTAATAGTTACTTTACAAAATTTAAGTGCCCCATCTAATTTCTACTCTAGTGCTTAGGTACATGTATTAAAGCAAAAATAATCATTAAAAAGTTATAGGTATTAGACAATGAATGTATGTGAAATCTTGTGTTGAGGATAGTGAAAAGACATGGCCTCAGGCAATTTACAATATAATTTACTCCTGAATAATATTTGACAGCTAAACATATTACATAAACTAAAATATCCTCTCAAGAAGAGACATTTGTTCCAGACTAAGACAAAGTTTTGAATGTGCACCTGACCAAAAACAAAAACAAAACAAAAAAACAACACATTGTGGCATAGAGTCAACCCTTCTAATTCAAGAATTGTAATTAGTACTAAACTATAGGGAAAAATAACAATACATTTTACAATAATTTGCAATTCTATTTTCTTGTGGGGAAGAAAAATACATAACCAAGTATAAGTCAAGGGAGTATAGAAATATAGATACATGATTTGTCTCCCACTTCGATGAGAACCAATAAACAAAACAAAGAAACAAAACAAAAATGAAAACAAAAAAAACAAATCAGATATGTTCCATACCAATTTAAGCCTTTAATGCATAACTCAAATTCTCACTCATGACCTCATTCTATATGCCTTAAATTCATAGAGGATTTTTCTCCAATCTATGCCAAAATGTTGAGGTAACTAGACCGTATGCAGTTCTGATCCCAATTACTATTTACCTCATATTAATGTGATTTATTTGATTATTGTGCTGGGGCAATGAGGTATGGTTATCTAAATTACACAACCTTTACGAATATCTTAACTTGGTTATTCTTCTGTGCACCAGTTCATCTCACTTCCATGATCAGAAGAATACAAAATCTTCCATAACTCTGCCTTGTTTTATCTTCCAAGCTCTCTCTTCCAGTGTTTCCAGTCTGTCTTTCTATAGCTCTCTGATATGGAAAGTTTGTACTGTTTCCCCTGGTATAACTTATTTTCAGTACTCCTAACCTTACTTAGTACCTTTCTCTATGAATTTCTCCTTTAATGAACAATGTTCATGTATCTAGTTCCATTGCTTATTCTCTGCTTTATTCATAAATAAAACTGCTTTTAATAACACATAACCATAAATTCATAGGTCTATGGAGGCTATTTCAGAATAGAGGTTCAAAAACTGTTTCTGGCAATTAAAGCCACTAACCCTAAGAGAAGTGAGTACTTTAAAAGATGGGATTTACTTGGATATATAAATTCTGGTACAGAGGTAGAACTATCTTTAATTTATTATATAGCTCATGAGCAAATTATTATATTTTTTGTGATGAGAACTTATTAAAAAAATCAATCATTCTTTTAGTTTCTAGGTTTCTTTTCTATTCAACAATACTTAATTCAGTACTGACCATATACAAGGCATAGTGGTAACACTGTGGAGGATTAATTCAACTTTTTACTTAATTGCAGCAGGTGAGAACTCTACCATTTATGCAGATTCTGCTAAGGACTACTGTGAGAAAATGCATATGATATCTATCACTAGAAAATGTAGTTATTATAATTTTTTTTCAGCTACCTCCTGGCCTGATTAAATTTCTCCTCAATAGGGACAGAAAATGTGTATTTTTTAGGTGTATTTTTTTTTTCATCTTTCAGTTCTAAAAAACCTTTGGGTGGGAGAACACTTCTATTAAGGGAACTCAATTTCAGATTTATCACTGGAGATCTTTGCATGGCATATATATATATATATATATATATATATATATATATATATATATATATAATTGCTAGATCTTTGAATGATATATATATATAATATTTATACATATATATTAGATCACTTTTTGACCAAAATTTTCAATTAAAAGCCCCCCAAATCTAATGGTTGGTTTTCTTCGTAAACCTCTTCTTTAACATTATGATAATACCTCCCCTAAATAGAGATAATTAACCTGAGACTCTCTACTGTCCTAAGAACCAAAAATACATGAGCAAAACACAACAAATAGTTCCACATTACTTTGAAGAATCTGTAGCTGCATATCACTTTGATTTTAATTCAAATCTGTTATAGTACTATTAGGTTTAATAACAGTAATAAAAATAATGATCATGATACAATTTGTAGACTTCCTATTTTGTACAATGTACTTGACCACTCATATCATTTCAATCTTCAGAACAGCCATTGTGGAGTAGTTTAATATTACCCTGATTTAACAGAGGATTAGAGAGATTCAGTAATTTACACAATGTCAAGCCGGTAATGAACGACAGAGTTAGGACCTGAACTTCAGAAAAACAGCTTTGAGGAGTTGGAAATTAAGTCATTAAGAATATTTTTAGATGCAGTACTGTAAATTACAAAATATAGCACACTGAATAAAGAGACTATTAATAAAGTATTATACACTTTACTATAGAAATAATGGGCAATTGGATAATCATCACTTCCTTTGTTTCCAAAAACTTCCAGATTTGATGAAATTCTTATCATTTTACTTCATATTGTTGTACTTTCAAAGTTTTTTTTCAGCATTTGAAATAACAATATTTTTTAAATGTTTATGTTTTTAATCTATTGTCTTCCACCTACCAGATCATATCAAGATAGTTTCTCTATTATACTGCAACATGTTCCTGGTCAAATGAGAAACTTAGTAAACTCAGCTGGGGTTTGATATCTTTATATTTTACCACAAAAATGTCACAGCAGCACACGTGGGAAAATATCTGAGTAAAAAAATATGACCCCAAATTTGTACTGCTCTTTAAAAATACATTTTAAACTCCAAACTTATACCCCCCAGTTCAATGGGTTCATCCAAACATTAATATTACATTAAGATGCTTATTTTTCAAGGTAACAAAAAACTCTTAGTAAAGTGTACATTTTGGTATTTTGATAGATTTAATTTTATGTTTACATTATTAAAACTATACCCAAGGTTTTTTAAAGGAATAAAGTTCATTATATCAACACTGCAATGGTTACTTAATATAGGTAAAATCTCCTAATGGAGGATTATTGAATATATTTTAAATAATATAATAAAAGTAAATTTACATATTAAATATGCTTGATTTTTATTTTTGCATTGGAATTATTTTTTATAAACTAAGATAAAATGGGTTTTGAATCTTTAATTCTATAAATAGCAGTGATTTCTTTTATATATAAATGGAACATCCCCTAAATTTCATTTTCATAAAATATTCGCTTCTTCGCTTCTTTCTAATTAACACATTATAACATTAGGGAAATAGCAAGTGCAAAGGCTGAAAAGGAAACATGGACTGATTGAGTTGAGAAACTGTAGCTCTTCATTATTAATTGATCAAAATTTAGAGAAGGAAGACAAGAAGAAGACATTGAATTTACACAAATAGATAAGGATGGCCTTGTCCCTCAGAAGAAAAGTTTGCTTTACCATGAAGTTTGAAAGGAGAGATTGCAGTATTTTGGGCAAACATATATCATAATCAGATTTCCATGCTATAAATACTACTTTCATGGAATTGTGGATGATGGACTGGGAGGATCTGGAGAGAATTTAGAAGAGTTAACAAGGGCAGTGCTTCTGGGTATGAAGAAGGTAGAACTTGGAAAGCATGGGAGGCTGCAAATACCTTTGGAACATCCAAGAGATGATTTCACCCAGGCAATCAGACGGAAAGATCTGAAGGTGCTAGGAGAGAACAGAAAACTGAGACAAACTATGACAAGTCTGTGAATCCCTTATTTGTACAGAGAAAAACAAATCAGAGCTATTGTTTGGCATCATGAAGACAAACTAACTTGCTAATTGAATGGATTTTCATTTTTCTGCTAGTTGTTTTGGCAGCTTGTAGACACAGTCTTACAATCACTGCTCATTAAGATATTGGAACCATAGCTCCCCAGTCTCCAGGGAAGCAGTATGATTTTATAAACCATGGTAACTGAAGAATGAACAATTTCAATGTAATATAATTAAACATTATGGGAAGGGATGGATTAGGGTTCTTTGTGACATTTGGCTAAACATGCTAGATAGCAAAAATACACAAATGAAGGTCACATTTGCAATTATTATAAAAGTGTCTGCATTTTAATTAGATAGCTGATAAATGTCATTGAGCCTTAGACACTGACCAACTATCATTTTAAGAAAGAAGAAAAATGTCACCTAAAACATAAGGATTTTTTTGCATTGTCATGAAATTAAAACTTGTAGCCACAATAAAGTGTGTTCAGCAAAAAGGTATTAAGTGGGCTTAATGAAAATCTCAAATAAAATTTAAAAAAGAAATATTTGACAACATATGATGTCACTAACAATACAGATTTCCAAGAATTGTTTTATAAAGCAGATCTGCCTTTACCATCCAACGCATGAGCCCACACTAGTCTTAAAAGGCTCTTCTTAGAATAAGTTTAATAGCATTTTTTGGCCTGTGGGTTTGGCTTAAATGCATTCTTTATTAATTTGGATTAAATATTCACTGACTCCCTCCCTTCCATAGTTAATCATTCCTATTAACCTCAAGTAATTTTGTACCTGACATAGAATAAAAGAAATCTGAATAATCTTTTAGACATTCTGAAAGTATTTTGAACTTTAAATAGTACTCAAAAATTATTGCCCCTTCCCCTGAAAAAAAAAATAAATGAAATTTGCATCAATCAGGCTAATATGACTTTCTTTTTAAATTGGCATTTGAACATGGCACAGAGAAAAGATATGTATTGTTTTTAGGGTGAATCTGACTAATATTTCTAAATCTAAGATCTTAAAGTAGTCATAAGTAAATTCAGAAAGAAATTCAAAAGTCAAAGTAAATAATAAAAAAGAAAATGATCATTATATTTATCTACATAAAAATGTAAATTTTCTTTCTATAGTATACTATCATCAAATTAAAATTAGCATTGCAGTAAATGGAATTACTAATGGTCATAGTATGCAAAATGATTTTAAGAACCAAAAAAAAAAAGAAATCACAATTGAATAAGGAAAAAAAGGAAAACGACTTTATATGTAATTCAATGAGGAAATATGTGTATAGAAAGTGTATCTGACCAATAATTAAAATGCAAACCTAAGCAATGATGAAATAGGGTTTTTGTTATCATACTTTAAGGATAATTCACATTAGCAATCATCTAATAAAATAGTATACAAGATATTATAATGAAATATTAAAAAGTTATTACTGCCTCAGAATGTTAACAAGAACATGAGTAAGTCAAAACTCTTAGAAAAAAACATTAAGAGCAATTTTCAGATTTAGAAATTCTACCACTCTGATGTTCTTCTAGGGAAATTATTAGTTATACAGACAGAAATTTATGTACAAGGACACTCCTGCATCATTATTTATAAGAGAAAATTTAATTAGATCACAGGGACAGGATTAAATAAATAGAACACATCACTGGAATGTTATGCAACCAATAAAATGCATTTGAAGACCATTTGGAACAAGATTGAATAATCACAATATAATATTAAATAAAAATTAGGAGACTGCATCTATAAACTGGTCCCAGTTTCCTTCAAACAAAACAAACAAAATAATCTGCCTATGTCTGTTGATATATCTGTCTATACATGAAATAGAAAACATCAGAGATTGTTTGCAAAGGTATTGCTTCTGGATTTTAAGTTTAGAGATGATTTTGATTCTACAGTAAGGATATATTTATGTTATAATCAGAAGGTTTAAAATTAGAATTCATGGGAAACTTAAGGAATCACAATTCCTGTTGAATCTGAACCCCATAATTTATTCCATAAGGGAAAGGATTAAGAGAAGGACCCCTTTGACTCTGAAGCAAGTAACAAAATGAATAAAAGGCAGTTGAGCTAAAACACTCCCACAAACTTAGCAAAGTATCAGATGTATTTCCTTGAAACTTAATTCATGTAAGCCTTTGAGTTGGAAAGTAGAGTTTGTGATCTGTAAGTACCTGAGAAATAACCGTTTCACAGTTAGGAGTTGCTTTCTGGAAATTGGGTTTGTTAGATATTGAGTTAAGTGCCACAGATGAGGCAGATGTGGAGGCACTGACAGTGAGAGTGGCATTCTAAATCAGGATGCAACATTTTAGCCTGCTTGATGTCTTTATCTTTATTTAACTAATCTACTTGGCCAAATGAGCTGTCAGTTTAGGCTAGGATACCACAATGAGAGCAGATGAGTAAATTTAAATGATTTGCAGTTATTTCTTCTGTTAAATGAGAATTCACTTAATTTTGCTAAGATTTCATTGAAAAAAATATTTTGATACCTTTTTTAAAGAAATTGCTCTTAGTTGCACAGTTTCAGATTTATTCCCACATTGCCTCGCTAACATGTAGTTACTAGGGTCAAATTTGTAGGACTGCCTTTGAAGAAAAATTGCCTTAAAATGAGGCCATTTGGGAACTTCAATAACTAACACCCCTTGAAAGAATTCTTAAGCAACTTTTTTCATGTGCTAAAGTACCAAAATAAAAGTCATAAACACACTTTTAAATGTTTATTTTTCATTTCTGAAATATGAAAAAGCTTAAGTCAAGTTCTATATCCAGAGTCACATCCTGTTTGATTGGTATCAATAGCTTCTTCCTAGATTTTCCCCAGCAAGTTAGAATGCACAATAATCCTATCATGCTCCTATCCTCCACTTTTAATAGGGTGGATTGTGGCCTGGTCATCCCAATGAGACCGTGATTACTGGAACAACCAACAGCTGAAGAAAATGAGCATTGAGATTTCTTTAATGGTAAATATATGGAAATTGATTTGCTCAGAGCTGCTGCACAAGGCAGGAGTCAATATACTCACCTAAGTCAGAAGGTGCAGCTTGCTTGGAACTTTCCTCCTTCCTTACAGAGACACACTTTGGCCTAAGATAGTGCCCAGGTGGAATGAGGATTCCACCAGGCCTGAGAGAAACATTTATTTTCTTAATAGGGCGGCATCTTACTGCTATGTGTCTTCTAACCTATGCAAGTGTAAAAATAACTTCCCACACATCCCCTATTTGTAAAGAACTAAACCCAGTGAAGACCATTTCTCTAAAATTGCCTCTATATTTTTATCTGAGAGACTATCAGCATCAGACTAAGGTTTGTTAAAATTCTATGATTATAAAGTGGTTTCCCTGAAGTTTACATTATTCTTCTCTTAGTTTCTAAGAACTTTTTAAAGGCAAATATTTTCTATTTTATTGCTTTCTGTATTTCCACGATTAACTTTCCATTTGGGGTACATAATAATTGAACATTTTCAGTGTGCTGAATGAATGTTATATCCTGTATTGCATTAAGTATGACTATGTAGCCCACACATATCAAGATAATTCTTAGCTAAAATTCCATTAATGTAATTGACCATCTTGAATTCCATTTCTAAATCCAAAATGGAGTGAGTACATCCACATTCTATAGACTTATAAGTTGTAACATAGCTACTACACCATTGGAAGCACTGGACATAATGAAACACACCTGCTTATTTTTTATATCTGCATAAAAAGAAAGCATAACATTCTAAAAGAATATTTCCTAAAATTGGGGGCAAGGGGAATGCATTTTGTTTAATTATTTTTTAATCACAGCATTTATTGCTAAATAATGTCAGCTTTATCTGATTTATTATCAAATACTATCTAATCTATCTTAAACACACAGACTAAGAAGCCAAAAGCTAATATAATCATTGCAAACTTAAAACTTCACTGAAAGCTTTAATTATCCAAAACAAGAGGGAATTCTTTAATCACTAAATTAATTTGGTTATATTTTACAACTAGCTCCTGCCCTTACTAATTTCCTCAGTGATTAGAAAACAACAGGCATATTATGGAGGAAATATCAATTAATGCAGTCACACTTTAGGCTTTTGATAGTTTAAAGAGGTACTATCTAAATACTATATATTTTTTAAACTTATAATAATAGTGGAAAATATACAAATCAGAAAAGATATGAGATCTGTCTGTCTCTCTCCGTCTCTCATTTAATAAAAGATACATAATATCCAAATTAAGGTGTAGAAACTTTCATGATCTATCTGTGCATACAACTAAACCTTTACTATTGAAAAAAGATAGTTTCCAGATCTTAAATCATTATGACTTCAAATGTAAATAGCGTATCTGAATAGGAGTGGTAGAAATAATTTAGAGCTATGTTTCTTTTTATTCTATGTCTATTTTTTCAATCTTATGCAAAGAACACTAGAAATGTGATGCTGTTAATTTTTTATATATATACATCTTTGAAGTACTAAGTTTAGATGTCTGACTTTGGTGCTTTAAAAATGATGAACCATGAGAGACTACGGACTCTGGAAAACAATCTGAGGGTTTTGAAGGGGAAGTGGGTGGGAAGTTGGGCCAGCCTGGTGGTGGGTATTGTGGAGGGCACATATTGCATGGAGCACTGGGTGTGGTGCATAAACAATGAATTCTAGTACACTGAAAAGTAATTTAAAGAATTTTAAAAAATTTAAAAATGACAAATTTAATCTTCTGCATATCTTTTCTTACTTCTCCAACTAAAACACTATAAAGTTTACACATAATACAGTTCTTGAAGAAAGTGCTGATCTGAGACATAGAGGAAATTTGACTCAGGTTATTTCAAACTCTCCTCTGCCATAGATGCACACTACCAAATTGAAATGATCCACATTATTTATAAATTATTAACCATTTTTAAATATGCTTCACATGACTGGCTTCGCTGAGGTGTTACATCCATCCTTGCAAGCTTCATAAGACAGTAGCAGGCTAAAGTTGCACAGTTAACATTAATTCTCATCCAAGAGAGGACAGCCTTAACAATTATCCTGAAAAAGGTCAGATATCAAATTTCTTTAAGCTAGCTTTGATGCCAAATTGAGTCACACTGTAGGCTTGGATATTGTATGACTTCTGCTTTTTCTGTACACTGTGTCATCAATATATGGTGTCACTATTTGCTCTACTGATTTATGAATCCATGATTAAGCATTAATATTCTCCAGAGCATCACATATCATTTGATTCTATAGTTTACTTATATTTATTATAATATGAACTTAAATAAATATATAAAATAAAACTAGAATTGAATTTATACAAAAACTTGTCACTTCATGAATTTTTGGGGTTGCTTAGACTTATTTGGCTGTAAAAATGAATACCATTGTGTGGGGAAATGACAGAAAAAGATTTAAGTACAGAATACATTGGTGATATTCTAGTTTTATCATCAATAGTTTAAGTGCTTTAAAGTTCATTGTAAACATGTTTTTCACACTTAGGGACAGAGATGCAATTCTTTTTTTTTTTTTTTTTTAAAGATTTTTTATTTATTTATTTGACAGAGAGAGATCACAAGCAGGCAGAGAGGCAGGCAGAGAGAGAGGAGGAAGCAGGCTCTCCGCCGAGCAGAGAGCCCGATGCGGGGCTCGATCCCAGGACCCTGAGATCATGACCTGAGCCGAAGGCAGCGGCTTAACCCGCTGAGCCACCCAGGCGCCCCAGAGATGCAATTCTTAAATTTACTTGGCATCAGAAAATTCAGGAAATTTTAAATATGGTAAGGAATTATATATTTTAAAATGTATCCTTTACCATATTGGCATTTTTATCCTATTTATTTATAAATATTGCCATAAAAATTCTAGTTCTACTAATTCTAATCCATTATCTCATGAATATTATTTACATTAATGGCAATGATATCTATAAAGTGACCATTTAGGTAAGGAAAGGTAATGCTATTAGTTCTAGGACTGCAAGTGGTGGCAATGTCATTCTGACCTAATAGACTATAATTTTATTAAATAATATAGGTTCAGTGGTCCCAGGGTCATTTGATTAGGAAATATTTAATGAAGGCATTAATATTTACTCCTACCCAACTTCCAGCTGGAATTTCATGGTGTGAGAGCACCAGGTTAATTGAGTTTTATCACGAAATCTCTAGACCACTTTAGAAATAACTGTAATGCACATTCCCTAAGGTCTGATCTATGAGCAGTGAGAAAATAGAAGAAAAAATGATTAACGTGTAACTAGATTCTGCTGACATCTTCAGCATAGATATTCATTAAAAGTTTGAGCAACTGGTGAAGATTTTTCTAAAAAAGAATTCTGAGTCACTTTTCCTTCCAAACCCTGGACAGGAAGATGGAGAAAGGATGAGTAGGTCTTGCTTTAGCCAATAGAAACACAACAATATATAGGCATGAGTTTTCTATAGATTCATAATTTCCATTAGTGGCCAAAATTTTTTCTTAACAATTTACTCATGAGAATATACCTGTCAGGAAAATTAAATTGTAACTACCCCCTTCCACTTGTCAATCATTCAATTCCTCAAGGTAAAATGAGAATTAAAATTTGGTATTTATATTTTCATTTTGTAACCTGATCAAACCTGGAAGGCATAAGCCTGATATTCAGTTATGTCCACCAGAGGTAGTAAATATATGCAGATAATAACAAAAAATAATATGGTAATCATTTATCGAGTTCTTACTACGAACCAGGGAAATTTCTAGGTGCTTTATGTGTATTGTTTATTTGATATCTATAACAACCTACAAAGGAAAAACTATAAAGGCAAGGAAACTGAGACCTAGAGCTATTCATATTTTGTCCAAAGCCACAGATCTGCTATGAGGTAGAGTACATATTTAAATCCAAACAATCTAACTTTGAAGCCTATTTTGCAAACAGGTTTACTGACAAAGCTGCTCTCATCCAAAATTTTCAGTCAATAAAATGAGTGGCCAAGGTGTAGGAGGATGTAGACACCAGAGCCAAGAGAAAAGTTTTCATTGCCAGGAACTGAGTCATGATGGCAACAAAGTAAAAAAAGTTGGATGTTGGCAAGTATCCTTTCAAAGCACTCTGTTTTTTTTTCCTTTCCTTTTTTTTTTTTTCCTTTTTCTTCATTATATGCATCATAGTTATTTTTATATAGTTTTAGAATAATTTCATTTAATGTTTCTCTGCTAACATTTTACCAATTTATAATCCTCTACCAATGCTCATATTTACTTACAACTGTATTCTCAGTTCCTAACACATAATAGAATTTAAGTGAAGAGTTGCTGAAAAAAAATCGATGAATGCTGAATGGGAAAGGAGCAAATTAGGGAAAAAATGATGTTTAAGTTTGCTGAAAGAAATCAAGGGCTTATGTGTAATAAGAAACCAGTCCAGAGCCTGACAGAGTGTTACTCAGCGTTTTATTTCACCGAGTCTCCTTGAAATCTATTATTATATGCTATTATTTCTTTCTTTTCTTTTTTTCTTTTCCTTCCCCTTCCTTCCTTCCTTCCTTCCTTTTCTTCTTCTTCTTTTTTTTGTTTATGCCCCTATTTCTTAAATGACAGTTCTTAAAGTGATGACCAAAAACAAGTCCTGAATCCTGAATAAAATGTACCAAATTATTTATCTCAGAAGATGCCTTTCACTGACAGAAATGTTTAGGAACTGAGACAAAAAGCACAAGAGAGAGAGTAAAGAACTGTTGACTACAAGGTAGAAGCTAGAAGGAACACTGAAAAGCATTGGTGCCTTCATGGAATTTACAGTCTGGGAGTACTGATAAAGGATTACAAACTGGTAAAATATTAGCAGAGGAACATTAAATAAACAGAATTATTCTAAAAATTTGTAAAACTAAGAACTATGATATATATAATTAACAAAAAGGAGAAAAAAATTAAAAACCTAGAGTGCCTTGAAAAGAAGCTTGAGAAGAAAGGGAAAAAAAATGTTTTTTAAACGTTCTTCCTATTATGGTTCTTTTAAATGGAGAAGATTTTTTTTTCTCCAATACCAGCATTTAGAAGCTGAAAAGACAAAGAAGCAAAGGACATAAGGAGTAGATAGTGAAATAAGAACAAAAACATGAGATGATAGTATACTGGAATCACATAGGGAAAAGATTTAAAGGAAAAAAAAAAAAGAATGGTTAACCATGTTGAAAACTGCTCATATGTGAAAACGGATCTTTAGATTTAGCAATGACCTAGTCATTGTTCACCTGAAAGAGTCATTATTGTGGAATATTATAAGCAAGACTGCTTGCAGTAAGCTCAAGACCGAATGGCAGGAGAAAAACTGAACACAGTGACCACTGACAGCTCTTTTCAAGAAGACTTGCTATAAAAGAAAATCAGTGGGAGGGCTGGTAAGTTTAGATAGCTTTTTGAAAAGTTTATATCGCTTCTTGTATGGTTATGGGAATAATCTAATAGGGAGATAAAAATTGTTTCTGAAGGAGAAATAGAGGGAGTTTTCTAGAAAGATGTCCTCAAGCAGTCAAGATAGGATGGAATGAGATTCAGTGCACACATGTGGAGGATTTCATTTTTAATAGAGACATAAACAATTCATTCACAGCTATACAGTGAAAGCAAGGTAGAATATATGAATGTACATACAGGTGGGGGTGCATGTGAGAGATCTACTCATGATTATTTCTGTTTTCTCATATATTTGTTTATTTATTTACTATGTTCAGTTAGCCACTGTATAGTACATTAGTTTTTTGATGTAGTGTTCAATTGCCTTTAGAGATGTGTCTTGAAAGAAGTTACTGTGGCTGATGTCAAAAATGATGCCTGATGTCAAAGATGATGACTATGTTCTCCTCCAGGGTTTTGATGGATTCCTATCGCACATTCAGGTCTTTCATCCATTTTGAATTTATCTTTGTGTAGGGTGTAAGGGAATGGTCCAGTTTCATTCTTCTATATGTAGCTGTCCAATTTTCCCAGCACCATTTATTGAAAAAACTGTCTTTTTTCCATTGGGTATTTTTTCCTGATTTGTCAAAGATTAGTTGGCCATAGAGTTGAAGGTTCATTTCCGGAGTCTGTATTCTGTTCCGTTGATTTATGTGGCTGTTTTTGTGCCAATATCATGCTGTCTTGGTGATCACTGCTTTGTAATATAGCTTGAGGCAACATGATGCCCCCAGCTGTTTTCCTTTTTCATCATTCCCTTGGCAATTTGGGGACTTTTCTGTTTTCATACAAATTTTTAGGAGTGTTTGTTCTAGCTCTTTGAAAAATGCCAATGGTATTTTAATAAGGGTAGCATTTAATAAGGTAGCATAATACAGTAATGTATCTAAAGTGTAGACTGTTCTGGGCTAGATAGACACTTTAACAATATTTATTCTTCTAATCCATGAATGGAATGTTTTCTGTTCCATGCGTGGAATGTTTTTCTATCTCTTTGTGTCTTTTCTTAAGTGTTTTCTCAAGCCTAGCTATTGTCTCCATAATTGTTAGCCTGAAGTCTATTTCTGACATCTTGCTTATATCGATATCCATTAGGTCTGCGGGAGAGGTCACTGTCTCTGGTTCTTTTGTTTGTTAGGAGTTCTTCCTCCAGGTCATTCTGTTGAGGGGTGGTTGAGGGGATGTACAGAATGGAAGATATCAACTACAATCCAGGCAAGATGCACCTGCAGGACCACAGGTCCTTTGCCCCTGTAAAGAGCCAGACATATATTCTTATATCTCAGGCTGATTTCATGGGTGTTCAGAATGGCTTGGTAGATTTCCATCTAAATTCAAAGGACCAGTTGAAATGGAGTCCCCCACTCCTCTGCCATCTTCTATTTTCTCAATTAAATAGGAATACCATAATCAGGAAACCCAAGGAAGTGTGGAGGTGGAGGACAAAAGATAAGATGTAAATTATTCCATTCAGGGATATTAAATGGTTAAGGGAAATGTAGTAACATTGCTTGGAAACTTGAAAATCTCACTCATAGTTAATATGATGAAATGTAACCTTAGGCATGATTTTCTGTTCTTTTCCAGCTGCACTTGGGAGCACAGCATGTTGATGGTTGGATTTAGAGTAGACAGGGAGTTTAGTCTGTGAAAACAAGAGAAGATAAGGGTCAGTGTGAGTGAAGGTACATTGAAGGAAGTAACTAAAGTAATGAACCACAAACTTTAAACTGGACAGGGAGGTGACTGAGGAAATGAGACGACTGCAGGGCAGTGAAAGGGTATTAAGATCAGTAGCTTATATATCTTGAAGAGGTTGAGATCCTAGAAAGAGGTGAACAATAAGATGAGATGGACAGAAATGCAAATATCTGAATTTAAACTTAAGAAGGTGATGTAGTATTTTTTACCTTTAACTGACATATGTGTTAAATCAATTCAGTCTCCCAAAATTGGGAGTTAAACAAAGTCTTGGGATGGAAATCTCACTTTCCCATTTATTTACAGTAATGTATCTATTTTTCAGAGCTGAGGGTCCCCAGAACTTGGAGTAAAGAGTGAAGAAATTAGAGATGTCATAAAAGGAGCCTGGATAGCTGGGAGGGCACCAGGTAGAAGAGTTGGAAATGCCCCCCAAAAAGGAAAACCTCACTGAATTGAAAATTACTTACACTCAGACCAAGAGACCATTAGATGTCACAGGCTAAGGCCAGAGTCTACATGTTTAATGCAATGGAATTGGTGCTGTGTGTGTTCCAGACTCTATTCCAGAGCTTGAGAAGTCCTTTCACCTCCTTTCACTTTCACATTCACTGCGCATTTTATGTGGAGCAGTAAGGCAGCTTTGCTGCCGTGGGACACCCTTTCTCTTCAGGGCCAGACTTTCCATATAGGTCTTCAACACTGTCACCTGCTCTCTCATCAACATTGACTCTTCCACTCTTTTTAGTAACTTCACACGTTCTTGCTTTTCCTCTTTACAGGTTCCACTGCTTCTACTATTCTCTTATATACTATTCTCTTAAAAGCTTCTACTATTTTCTTAAATCAGGGTTCCATTTTCAACACGCTATTCCTCATTTTATGTTTTTTTCCTTGGCAAGCTCATCTATCTCATAGTTTAATAACTATCTCTTTGGTTATGATTTAATAATCTCTCATTAGCCTGTGACTCCCTTATGTTTACAAAATTTTCTAATCAAAATTAATGCCTTAGGAGTACTTGAAGCTCTCCACTTCCCCCAAACTGAATTCATGAGCTTTCACCTGAAGTACATGCTTTCTGCTCCACCTTTATCCATCTTCTAGTAGCACAGAGTATTCCCAAATTCTTATTTTCCCTTCCTTGCCTCCAATTTAATCAATCAGTAATCTTTATTGTTTCATTCCCATCCATCTCTTCATTCCTGACTAATCTTTGCCTTTATCACAGCTTTAGGCTCTTGATATGCCTTTTTTTTTTTCTTTTGTCTTGTTCCAAATGACACTGCAACCAGAGAGATCTTTCTAAAATTTATGTTGCTTTCCTTTCAGAGTCCTACCATTTTAGAAGGCATAATAGGCAATTTCAACATTAGTCCCAGCTTACCTATCCAGTCTTACTTCTCTCACCTCTCTCCCTCACCCTCTGAGCTCCTGACTATTTTAATCTACCAAGAACACCCTGCATCCTTTCCTTTCCAGGTATTCATATATTTTCTTCCCTTACTAGGCTTTTTTCCCTACCCAGAACTTTGCTGAACTAATCACTAATGGTCTTTCAGGATTTAGAATAGATAGAACTCATCTGGAAAGCATTTTCTGATGGTCCTAGACTAAATGAGAAATTTTGCCACCCATCAGAGGGAGCCCATAATTCCTTGATTTTACTTTTTTTTTTTTTTTTTTTTGTCACATTGGATTAAAGTTCCGTATAGTTGCCTTTGTCACTATATCACAAGCTCCCTCATGCCTGGTGCAATATCTTGTTCACCTTTGTATCCCTAGCATTTAGTCCCTACTGAGTTCTCATGACATGTTTGCTGAATACATGAATGAATGAATAAATTATCAGATTTCTAGTAACAGCTTTGGATTCACTTTAATTGATGAAAAAGGAATCTCCACTGCAACAGATGCACCTGATTACATTACAAATGAAGCCCTGGTGTGGAGCACACAGCCACATCATCATTTGGCTCATGTCTATCTATACAGAGTGCTATAAGCCAATTACTGTAGCACATAGATAGTATCCATTTTGTTAATATATATTAGCAAATAACATATATAATTATTATATATACACATATGATTCACAAACTCGATGATGGTACTGGCTTTTTTGGACCTTATTATGCCCCCTCCTAGTTTTCTACTGATTATCCTTCTCTAGTTTTAAAGACTATAAACCACATTCTCATACTCCATTTTAATGTTTAACACTAGCATGGTATGATTCTTTTTTTTTTCTTTTTTTCTTTTTCTTTTTATATATAAGCAAGGTAGGCAGCTAAAACACAGAGAAACAGACTACACTAAGAAATGAATAATTTCAGAGACCAAAACTACATACTATCTTGAAGGAAAACTCATTCTCTTTTCAATTCCTTATACCTCTAGGTGCCAAAACTTTCATTTAATTCCAGGTTTGGTTTTTTTTTTAAGATTTTATTTATTTATTTATTTCACAGAGAGAGATCACAAGTAGGCAGAGAGGCAGGCAGAGAAAGAGATAGAGGAGGAAGCAGGCTCTCTATTGAGCAGAGAGCCCGATGCGGGACTCGATCCCAGGACCCTGAGATCATGACCCGAGCCGAAGGCAGAGGCTTAACCCACTGAGCCACGCAGGCACCCCTAATTCCAGGTTTTAAGGGTGATTTAATGTATACCCATAATCTATTCTTATATAGTTTGCCCAGGAGAGGTTAGCTATTTTCATTTAAAATTGATCCACCTTCACCATGCTTGTAGTTGAACACAAGGACTAAAGGACATGAATCTCTTAACAGTTCCTGATAGGGTTGGATTACACATATCTTACTAATTTAAATGTGCAAAACATCTAAAATGAACATCTAAAAACATACTTTTTCAAGTTTCAGAGAAATCATGTTTATAGTTTCACAAAACAGAAAATTTTATACTTAATTCAATGCTTAACACCTACGAAAGTGTTATTTTCAAACCACAGAAATGCTTCTTGCATTCAAAAATAACTCTGGGGGCGCCTGGGTGGCTCAGTGGGTTAGGCCTCTGCCTTCGGCTCAGGTCATGATCCCGGGGTCCTGGGATCGAGCCCTGCATCGGGCTCTCTGCTCCGCAGGGAGCCTGCCTCCACCTCTCTCTCTCTGCCTGCCTCTCTGCCTACTTGTGATCTCTGTCTGTCAAATAAATAAGTAAAATCTTAAAAAAAAAAAAATAACTCTGAGACAAAACAAAGATTCTAAATAATTTTCATTATGAGAAAGTTTACTCGCAAAGGTAAATTATTTTTTGTCAAATTAAGTTAACATCCATTAAATTCAAATGTCAGATATAACAAAAATTCTTTTAATATTTCCAACATTAAAAAATTGTAAAATTCAATTGAGAATTAACATTGAGGGCACCTGGGTGGCTCAGTGGGTTAAAGCCTCTGCCTTCAGCTCAGGTCATGATCCTAGGGCCCTGGGATTGAGCTCAGCAGGGAGCCTGTTTCCCCTTCTCTCTCTCTGCCTGCCTGCCTACTTGTGATCTCTATCTGTCAAATAAATAAATAGTAATTAAAAAATGGAAAAAAATTTCAATTCCTAATTGTTCTTTAGATTTCATAATAATTAGTTTGCATTTTTTAAATTTAATTTAATTTTTTTAGTATGCCAAAATTCATTGTTTTCTATTTCTAAACATTTGCTCTATACACTAAACTGACTGTCTCCTGGGGACATAAAAGAATTAATATATTATCCTTCAGGTTCTATATATATATATCTTTTTTAATGAAAAACCTTGGGAATTAAAACAAATTTTGGTCAAGACATTTCTCAATAATCAATTGATATAGGAATTTCATAACAGTGTCCCCACTTAATAATTAATATTGTTATATAAATTATATAACAAAATCTACAAAACAACTTTTGTCCAAAATTGTTTATTTTCCACTGTGAATTTGACTGTTTTTCAAGAACATGGGAATAACTTACAGTCTAGTCAAAATACATTCTGCGTTAGATGCATTTCCTACTAAGTGATAAATTTTACTCATGAAGATTCAATCTATATTTAAAGGATGTAACTGAGAATGTGGGTATTTTTTTTCCTTTTTCCCATTTTATAATAATAAATAAGGAACTGATCAAATTTATGTGAATGGATATTTTAATAAGAAGGCAAACAAAAAAGTTAATTCCCAAATATTCCTGGCAAAGGAAATAAAAACTTGAATTTTTGGATGTCTTTCTTACTTTTTCCCTTTATTCCCTTCTTCCTTCCTCCTTTCTGTTTCTTTCCTTTCTTTTAAGGATTCATGATTATTTTCTTTCTTTCTCTCTTGCAGACCCAACATTGAGACTAGCAGAATTTCCAAAAAAATATTTTTAAATCATATAAGTAATATTTTATATTATTTTGCCACTATCTCTGTAGTTTGCATTTGGTTGCAGTTCCAAGGGAAGTTGTTAACGATATCTTAAGAAAAAATAATTTTCACAGGAAAAAAAATAATCATCAGAATTCATTTTTCATTATTGTTTTTCTTTTACAGAATATTCTGGAGCTCTTCCTAATTTCCCTACTTCATATGCTGCTTTGTTAAGAATTAAAAAGAGTTCATCTTCATCCCTCTTTGGTTCAAAGACCAGACTGAGATACAGTAATCCTTTATTAGGAACACTGAGTGTTTCTTCACCAAGTTGGCGAGGAACAGCTCAACATTATTATTCCCCCATCAATCTTTATCATCCCTCAGATGCCTTCAAACAAGATGGTAAGTGTTAAAGGAAAACTGCATCTGTTGAAGTTAAACATGCAATGAACATTTTTTTTTTTTCAGGACTATTGTAATTGGGGTCAACAGGGGTGAGAGTTTAAAACAACTCTCTCAAAACAGAAAGTGGCAGAGATTTTAAGATCTGGAAAAGTGGAGGACACAGAGGGACAGGTTGGTCAATGTGATTAGGATATGTAACAGTGGAAAAACTTTTCCTTTCTTTGCTTCTAGATTTTTTGGCTGGTCTAATAATTAAATTGGCATAATACAGATTAACAAAAGAAAATAAATTTAATCTCATACATATAGGAAGTGGCCAAAGCAAGCAGCATTTATACCTTTTAGACAAAGAAGCAATGCATTTGTGAAGAATTAGCAACATAAATGAGTTTGGGCTTGAGGTAATAATTAGTGAAGAAGTAAAAAGGTTTGTTCAGTCAGTTTTCTTGGCCCTAAATTCCCTATTTCTGGTGTAAGAATGCCTTCTACTGTCCTGGTACAGAGACGGTGCTTTTTACAAGGAAGATTAGTTCCTGCCTTCGGTGAGGAAGAAGGAGGGTTGGAGTATCCTTCTTGTATCAGCTGTTTCTTAAGTAACTTTATTTTAAAATTATCAGCATACCAAAGTGGTATACCTTTAGGTGGCATATTCTGCTCTCCTTCAGCCATGTGAGTTTATTAACTGGTGTTTATTAAAGTTAGTCTCTTATCCTCCTTATAGAGACTGGGAGATAGTGAGCCTTTTTATCTTGAAAATTGCATTTCTTTTTTTTTTTTTTAAGATTTTATTTATTTATTTGACAGACAGAGATCACAAGTAGGCAGAGAGGCAGGCAGAGAGAGAGGGGGAAGCAGGCTCCCTGCGGAGCAGAGAGCCTGATGTGGGGCTCGATCCCAGGACCCTGGGATCATGACCTGAGCTGAAGGCAGAGGCTTTAACCCACTGAGCCACCCAGGTGCCCCGATAATTGCATTTCAAAGGACTGGCTGCTGGGTCCTTGAGAAAGTGTATATTTAACATTATTTTGAGTGGAAAATAAATAATGTAAATTTCCAAAACTAAAACAGTAATTATATTAAGGACTACTGAATAGCTATTAACATTAAGGTTTGAATAACATTTTCTAGATGTTCTCTAACTGTTGTTTTTGAGTACATTAACAAAATAATACAAGCTTAGTTAACAGTCAGAGAAAAACACTAACAAATGATTATTACTAGGGGCTGTTCCAGGCTCTTTTGTATAGCTTATCTAAATAATTCTCTCAACAAATATGTGAAGTGGATATTCTTACTGTCTTCTATGTAAATGGAAACTCAGAAGTAGATAAGCATCTTTTAAAAGTTCACACTGTTAATAAGCAGGTAATTTTTATTCCTATATCTACTGATTTTAAGTCCAATACACTGGGCTATATTTCCGTTATGACTGATGAAGGACTAAGCATCCAAAATACATTTTGCAAGAACTAAACTATTTGGAAATGTCCTTGAAGTGTAATAGTAGGTTGCTGTGCCAAACACAAGCAAACTCATGTCTCATGATTATGCCAGTTTTTGCCACATGAACATCATCTTATAGAGTTGACATGTAACTTTTATTTAAGCATAATATTAGCTCCTTAAAAATGTTTTATTTTTTTTAAATAGTATAATTTTAAAATTCCCATAATGTGTTCTGTGAAAGACAATATCAAGAGAATTAGAAGATAAGCCACAGACTGGGAGAAAATATTTGCAAAATATACATCTGATAAAGGACTATTATCCAAAATATATAAAGAACTCTTAAAATCCAACATAAGACAACAAACAAATTCTAAAAATAAACCAAAGACCTTAAGATACCAAGGAAGATACACAGATGTTAAATAATCATATGAAAAGATGGACTGCATCATTTGTCATCAGGAAATGAACATTAAAATGAGATGCCAGTACATACCTATTAGAATAGCTAAAATCCAGAACACTGAAAATACCAAAGAACACTTTGGAGTTCTCTGGAGAACACTTATTGATTTCTGGTAGGAATATAAAATTTTACAGCCACTTTGAAAGACAGTTTGATGGTTTCTTACAAAACCAAACATACTCTTACCAATATGATCCAACAATTGCACTTCTTGGTATTTATCTAAAATATTTGAAAATTTATGTGTATATAAAAACCTGCACATGGATTTTTACAGCAGCATTATTCATAATTGCCAAATTTGGACATAATCAAGATGTCCTTCAGGAGGTGAATGGATAAATAAACTGTGATACATCCAGAAAGTGGGATAGTATTCAGCACTACAAAGAAATAAATGATTAAGCTCTGAAAAGATGTGGAGGAACGTTAAATGTATATTAGCAAGTGAAAGAAGTCAATCTGAAAAGACACATATTGTATGATTCCAACTATTCAACATTCTGGGGAAAAAAAATGATGGAGACAGTAAAAAGATTAGTACCAATGATGGGGGTTGAGGAAGAGATGAATAGGCAGAGCACAGAGGATTTTTAGGGCCATTAAAATACTTGGAGCATCACAATGATGGATATAAGTCATTAAACATTTGTTTAAACCCACAAAATGTACAGCACCAAGAGTGGAACCTAATGAAAATGATGGATCTTGAGTGATCATGATGTGTCACATTATGTTTATCTTTAGTTAAAAAGAAATAGTACCATTCTGGCAATTGATGTTGCTAATAGGAGAAGATATGTATGTGTGGGAATGAAGTGTTTATGAGAAATCTCTACTTTCCTCTAAGTTGTGTTGTAGATCTAAAACTGCTCTTAAAAAAATAAAGCTTTGGGGTGCCTGGCTGGCTCAGTCAGAAGAGCATGTGACTCTTGATCTTGTGGTCTTGAGTTTGAGCCCCACATTGGACATAGAGAGCACTTAAAAAAGTAAGTAAATAAGTAAGTAAGTGAGTAAATAAATACATAAATAAAATCTTTTTAAAATTCTTATTATATTAACTTCAATGTCACAGTCATTAGGCAAAGATGTGTTGGGATTTGTGTTCTTTAGGAATAATTATTTTATGGGACTGCAACAAAATAGAATGTATTGAGTGGTTAGAACTACAGGATACTCTTGTTTTTGGTAAATTCAATAGACCCGGAGTAAGGCCAGATAATCTGCATTTATAAAAACCTTCCAGGTTATGTTGATGCTCCTGGTTGTTGAACCATGCTTTCTTTGAGTAGCAAGTCTCCAGGCTGGGGACCAGTTCAATATAATTTAAGTCTTTCACTGTTCTAGTTTAATCCATATTTAGAGTATCAGAAAGAATGGGAGTTTTGAGTATTTCCAAAGTAATCCTCCATAGCTATTATTTCCTCACCCTAGAATTTGATCTTCTTGGCTAGATGTGACTTTGAATTTGTTCTTTCAAGACCCTGACATATGGCTTTTTTCAGGTAATTCCCTCCTGCCTTAATAGAGAATAAAGTTGGGGTTGACATACTCTTGTGAAAAATGAGAAAACTAACAAAACCTGAATAGAAAGCCTTCCCATTCCTGCTCAGAAGTACTCAAGATGGAGTTAAGATTTTTCAGAAAATTGTAAAAATCTAATTTGCAGAGAAATTTGGGAAAGCAATTCTACTCTTGTATATAAAACCTGGAAAACAAATAAATATAAAACCATGTTTATTGCATTATATGTTTAATAGCAAAAAATTAGAGACAACTCAGATAGTTATCAGAAGGGAAATGGATACATAAATTGTAATTTTTCATGTTTTGAAAAGTTAAAATGGTTAAAGTAAATAAACTATATATTTAAGAAACAAAATTAATATACCTCAAAAGTTAATTTTTAGTGAACAAGGAGTGTTAGACTACTATTTATAATATACCATATATGTAAAAAGATTAAAAATCAAAATAATATATACTATTTATGCATATGGATACGTGGTACAATTTTAAAAACATGAGTGTGAGGTATCAAGTTGACTATAATGCTTATCTGTCAGGACAAAAGGAAAATGAGAGCAAAGAAATGGCATCAGGATAGGGAAGGTAGATGACCTCAACTATGTGATATTTTAGTTATTAAAATAAAAAATCTGAAGCTAATATGATGAAGCTTGTACTCAGTAAAATCTAAAGTGGTTCACAATGATTCTCTCCTCCTGGTGTTTATAGTGTAATCATTTCTCTTCAACTGTGGGCCAAAGCCAGTAATCTGCTTCTGGAGAATAGATTATGGCAAAAAAAATGCCAACATTAGGTCATGAAAAACTCTGTCTTCCATCTAACTTCCATTCCAAAGAATGCATAATCAGGATCTGAATAAACAAAGTTCAATGGACTATACGGATTAGCTGCCTAGAGTAGAATACCAACCTCTTAAGATGAGATGAATCTGAGGAAGAAAACCTTAAGATTATGATATTGTGAGAAGAATCCTCTGTAGAAAATGTAGAAGTATGGTGAGGACATCAAGAAAATGAACGAAGGTTATATGTTTATTATCTCACAGTTTCTGTGAGTCAGAACCCAAATGTGGCTTAAATGGGTCCTGTGTCTCTCACAAAGCAGGACTGTAGTCTCATCCCAACATTCAAATGATATAGATCACTTGTTAGCACACTTATATGTTGTTGGTAGGGTTCAGTTCCTGGTAATTGTTGGACTGAGTGCTTTAATAATTCATGGACTGTTGGCCAAAAGCCTTTCTCAGTGATACTCTCCACAGAATAGCTCACAACATGGTAGCCAACTTCCAACAGCAGGAGCAAGCCAGAGCAAGAGAAGGCAAACAAAAAAGACTTCAAGAAGTGTATAATTGACACTAACACTTGATTCAGGTGAGGAAGTGGAGACAGTTAATGAATAAAAAATTTTGCGCTAAATTCATGAAGCAAAAAAGAGAAATGGGAGTAGTACTTGGAAGGGAGAATGTTGTTCTTTGGAGTCAAGTGGAGTCCTCAGAACTATTTTGCTTTCAATTTGATATTATTATTTTAGGTAATGATTATCACCACTTCAAATTTCATGTGCAAATGTTCCACCCAACAAAAGACATTATCTAGTTTTAAAAGAAACTGAGTTGTTAATAAAGTAGTTGTTTGAATATGAGTGTCATTTAATTGATTAAAAAGTTGACTAAGGGGATGCCTGGGTGGCTCAGTTGGTTGGACGACTGCCTTCAGCTCAGGTCACGATCCTGGGAGTCCCGGGATCGGGTCCCGCATCGGGCTCCCAGCTCCATGGGGAGTCTGCTTCTCTCTCTGACCTTCTCCTCGCTCATGCTCTCTCTCACTGTCTCTCTCTCAAATAAATAAATAAAATCTTTAAAAAAAAAAGTTGACTAAGGTTTAAACTGGAAATTTTTGTGATAATATAGGAATATTAAAAACTCTTATGGGTTAGTCCCTCAAACACCTACAGAATATGCACAGTTTTTTGAAATGTGATATGGACAAGGGTTATTAACTACTGTTAACATGACATCCGTTTTCCCTTTATAAATGAACAGCCAATAAATTAGTCCTTGACTTCATTTCTCTGTGTTGTTGTTGTTGTGGCTTAGAAGGAGTAAACATAAGTGTAGAGAGCATTTCATACTTCTATTTGTGATTAGATGGTTAGTTTAAAATATTTTATCTTTCTTGAACAGAGGAGCAATCTAGATTAGGAGTAATGCTGACATGAAACTTTAGACTTACTAGGGAAGTCCACTCCTGAGATTCAGAGACTACAAATGCTACATCAGGTGGAAAAATGGTGATTCTTACAAGCAACTGAAATGAATTATTTTCTACTAAGATTGAGCATATGTTTACATTTCTTCAATGATATAAACAACCTGTAATTTACATAACACTCTAAGTCTACCTACCCTTTAGAGTTTCTACCACTAGCTTCTGACATGTGAAGATTTCCTGCAATTTGCCAACTTTGTTGCCTCATATGTTCAGTACCTTAGGCTGAATTTCATTGTTGACATGGCTTATTTCCAGATTTGACTTGGCACATGGGCAATGGCATCATAACTCAAAGTAATCTCTGTGTTGACAATTTTCTGTTGTTTCTTCAAAACAACCTTTGCTGTTAAATTATTTTGGAGGATCAGATACAAAATTTAAATGATCTTTTATAAGAATAAGAATTCCCTCTGGAAGGGGAGAAGGTATTTCAGTTGGATGGTATACTCCTGTATAAAATCAGATCACTCCAGTTTCTCAGTTTAAAAAATAGACAAATATATCCTAATAAAACCTTAGAATTTTATGACCATTCATTGAAACTTTATCACCTTATTCTTTATTATATTGTTAATTTTTAGAGCTGTTGTTATTGTTTTACACTATTATGCTATTCTCTCCAATTTAACTATATGTCATTTGAGCAAAAACCATCTCATACACTCTTCTTTATCCACTCTCATCAGTAAGAACAGTGCCAGTTTACTAGGAATTTCACAAATACTGTTGAATAAAGAGGCAGGTGAGGAAACTAAAAATGAATTTATATATCATGATAGACTATTTGCTTGAATTTTGTTTATTTAAACTTTGTATTCTGGATTACAAATGAAAGGGTAGAAAAAGCAATGTCCTTCCTCTGTTGATATGGTGGCCTAGTAGTTTGGCATCTTCTGAAGGTTATATGGAGTTGGTACATTTTGACCATTCTTGTAAGTGATAGCATATCTGAATCATCTGATCTTTCTTTTATAGCTACATTAGAAAATGACAAAAAAAATCTATTATACTCTCAATTTATATTATGTACACAGCATAATGCCACTTACCCATGAAACATTCATCATAGTGCTTTTTTTTTTTTTTAAAGATTTTATTTATTTATTTGACAGACAGAGATCACAGGTAGACAGAGAGGCAGGCAGAGAGAGAGAGGGAAGCAGGCTCCCTGCTGAGCAGAGAGCCCGATGTGGGACTCGATCCCAGGACCCTGAGATCATGACCTGAGCCGAAGGCAGCGGCTTAACCCACTGAGCCACCCAGGCGCCCCATCATAGTGCTTTTTAATAAATAATGCACTCCAGTTCTAAGAAATCTTGGAAAGTTTGTAATGAAAGTTTATACTTGTTTAACTTTTATAAAAAAACAATTTTAAGTTGAAAAGAAATTTAAGATTAAAGGAAGGTTTGGATATTTGCTTTAAGAATTCATTTCTGATGCTCCTATGTGTGGAAAGTTTTTCTCACATTGTAACTGTGAATTTCATCATAAAATGTAATTTCTGGTAAAACAATTCAAAACTTCTAGAAATCATCATATGAAATATTAGTGATCATTTAAAGTACATTTTTTGTAATTGCACTTGACACGATAGGCTGATATTTCTTCTAGATTATATTACTGATACACTTAGTTCATATTACATGAATAAACTAGACAAGGCCATAAATTAGAGCATGTATAGCATAAACTAGCATGTAGAGGGGTTTGGGGTCTGGCATTGGACCTAATCATTGAGAAAAAGAAGCAATTGTTTAAAAGAGGATTTCAATCTAAAGGACAAGTTTAGAATCTAGAGAGACATAATGTCTCCATACTTTTGTATCAACAGAACATAGGTATTCTTAATGGAACCTTCATATTCTAATTTTAATGGAAATTTCTGTAAACTAAGGAAGTTATTATCTGCTAATCAATTCAAGCATAGGAAAATCTTGACCAAAGTATATATATTCTAGAGCAGAATTCAGTAAAAAGCTGTCCTCATCTAGGACACAAACTTACCTTTTATTTCAATATGAATTTTATTTTAAGATAATTCCAGCAATAAAACAGCAGTTTGTAAAGACTTCATGCGTTACTGGAAGTGATCAAGCTAAGACAGATAAATATCCCAGAGATTTTTAGAAAGAATGCTTGAAATGAATGGAAATTTATTCTGATTCTAGAAGTATATGGCTCTAGGATATCATTCCAATGAAATTTAAACTTTTTTTTCACTTTTGTTTTCTTAAAGTAGCTGTTTTTTTAAATTTTATTATTTTTTTTTATTTTCAGCATAACAGTATTCCTTATTTTTGCACCACACCCAATGCTCCATGCAATCCATGCCCTCTCTAATACCCACCACCTGTTTCCCCCAACCTCCCACCCGCCGCCCCTTCAAAACCCTCAGATTGTTTTTCAGAGTCCATAGTCTCTCATGACTCACCTCCCCTTCCAATTTCCCCCAACTCCCTTCTCCTCTCTAACTCCCCTTGTCCTCCATGCTATTTGTTATGCTCCACAAATAGGTGAAACCATGTGATAATTGACTCTCTCTGCTTGACTTATTTCACTTAGCATAATCTCTTCCAGTCCCATCCATGTTGATAGAAAAGTTGGGTATTCATCCTTTCTGATGGAGGCATAATACTCCATAGTGTATATGGGCCACATCTTCCTTATCCATTCGTCTGTTGAAGGGCATCTTGGTTCTTTCCACAGTTTGGCGACCGTGGCCATTGCTACTATAAACATTGGGGTATAGATGGCCCTTCTTTTCACTACATCTGTATCTTTGGGGTCAATACCCAGTAGTCCAATTGCAGGGTCATAGGGAAGCTCTATTTTCAATTTATTGAGGAATCTCCACACTGTTCTCCAAAGTGCTGCACCAACTTGCATTCCCATCAACAGTGGAAGAGGGTTCCCCTTTCTCCACATCCCCTCCAACACATGTTGTTTCCTGACTTGCTAATTTTGGCCATTCTAACTGGTGTAAGGTGATATCTCAATGTGGTTTTAATTTGAATCTCTCTGCTGGCTAGTGATGATGAACATTTTTTCATGTGTCTGATAGCCATTTCTATGTCTTCATTGGAGAAGTATCTGTTCATATCTTCTGCCCATTTTTTGATATGATTATCTGTTTTGTGTGTGTTGAGTTTGAGGAGTTCTTTATAGATCCTGGATATCAACCTTTTGTCTGTACTGTCATTTGCAAATATCTTCTCCCATTCCGTGGGTTGCCTCTTTGTTTTCTTGACTGTTTCCTTTGCTGTGCAGAAGCTTTTGATTTTGATGAAGTCCCAAAAGTTTATTTTCACTTTTGTTTCCTTTGCCTTTGGAGACATCTCTTGAAAGAAGTTGCTGTGGCTGATATCGAAGAGATTACTGCCTATGTTCTCCTCTAGGATTCTGATGGATTCTTGTCTCACATTGAGGTCTTTTATCCATTTTGAGTTTATCTTTGTGTACGGTGTACGAGAATGGTCGAGTTTCATTCTTCTACATATAGCTGCCCAGTTTTCCCAGCACCATTTATTGAAGAGACTTTTTTCCACTGTATATTTTTTCCTGTTTTGTCAAAGATTTTTTGCCCATAGAGTTGAGGGTCCATATCTGGGCTCTCTACTCTGTTCCACTGGTCTATGT
Organism: Lutra lutra; assembly: GCF_902655055.1. NCBI lineage: Eukaryota > Metazoa > Chordata > Mammalia > Carnivora > Mustelidae > Lutra > Lutra lutra. The sequence continues at coordinate 32,305,478 of NC_062287.1, read as the reverse complement.
GTCTGTTTTTATGCCAGTACCATGCTGTCTTGGTGATCACAGCTTTGTAGTAAAGCTTGAAATCAGGTAACGTGATGCTGCCAGTTTTATTTTTGTTTTTCAACATTTCCTTAGCAATTCGGGGTCTCTTCTGGTTCCATAAAAACTTTTTTTTTAATTTTTCCAACAATCATTATTTGTAAATGATAATTTTATCCTATGTTTTTCCTGGGACGTTCACAGTTTTCAAAGTTATTGTTTTTCTTAAATACATTTTCTCATAAGTAATAGAGAAGGAGAAAAAATAGTATATTAATTATCTACTCTGTGTAAAATGTATCTTAAAACTTAGCAACTTAAAACACCTTTTCATTTTCTCATAGAAACTATTGGTCTGGAATCTGGGTGTGGCTTAGCAGGGTAGTTCTGGCATAAGGTCTCTTACAAGATTTCAATCAAGCTGTCATTGTAGCTGCATTCTCATTCGAAATCTTGACTGAGAGAGTAATCCCTTAAAAATTCACTCATACAGTTGTTAGTAGGCCTCAGTTTCATGCTGGCAGTAGGTCAAACAAGAGATTTCCGTTCCTCAAATGTGGGCCCCACCATAACCTGAAAAAGTATCTTCAGGGGCGACTGTATTCCCCCTAAGGGAATGACTAACAATAACAGTGCTAAGAATAGTTTAAAGAACAAATATGTGAAATCAAACTATATCTGATGACAGAATGTGTTAAGAAGTAACTTTTCCAGCTCAGGAAACAGGGAGGGAAAAATAAAACCATTAAAAAATTGAAAACTTCATTAGTGGTAATACAAAGGCAATTTAAAAGATAAGAATGTAGCTATCATATTTGAAAAAGTCAAACAAATGAGGAAAAGATTAAAGATATAAAAGTTGTTATTGAGATGATAGAGAAGACTTAAAAAAAATTGAAGATATGCCTAATGGGTATGAGGAGAATTGAATAAATAAAGAAATTTTCCTGAAAAAGGAATTGTTGGGGTGCCTGCCCGCTCAGTTACTCACTTAACTCTTGATTTCAGCTCAGACCATGATCTCATGCTGAGATCAAACCCTGTGACAGGCTGCACACTCAGCAGGGAGTCTGCTTGAGATTCTCTCTCTCCCCTTCCTCTGCCCTTCACCGTGCTCTTTTTCTAAAATAAATACATAAATCTTAAACAAACAAACAAATAAAAAGTCTTGAACCTATAGTTATATAAAATGTTTAACACCAAGACAAATCCAGAAAGTTATTGAAATTCAGAATGGGGAAAGAAACAGACATCCAGATATAAAAACTAGTCACTTAGGAGTGAAGGAATGCAGGCTGACTCAGACTTACCCATGTAATGTTAATGTGATCAGAGAGTGGAAAAACATCTACAGAGTTTAATGAAATTAATACTGAACCCCTAATTTGATACCCAGCCAAGCTGTCTTTCAGTTGTAAAGACAACAAACAGATATTCTGAACCATGAAGCAAAACAGAAAATTTATGGAGTAAACATAGGGGAAGTGAGAGAAAGTGTGTTAATTTCATCATTCTTTGTAGGAGAAAATCAACAGATCACTTTTAAATTGAAACAATTCTCTTCTGAGGAAGGACATTCTGGAGGTGTGAATCTGATATTTCACAGACAATAACCACTTGCATTATATAGTCTGTTCATAAAAAAGGCTGATTTTTAAGAAAAAAAAATCACTCAAAAATATTACTCCTATGAGAAATTAACATTGTGTGTGATGGGATCTGCCTGTTACAGAAATAGCTCCAAGATTTCTACCTTCTTAAAAAAAGATTTTGATTTACTGGTTATCCAGATCTTTGTGATGATTATTATATATGTTTTGAAGTCCATCTCCACAAGTTACAGATTCCATTAAGTTAAAAATTGCAAAATAGAAGGACATTGCTTAAAGTAATTCATCGTCTTCATCAATAGATGTAGTGTACTACTGCAGGAGAGTGAATCAATCTGTCTTGAGTTTACCTATAATAATACATTCTTGGTATGGAATCTTAAAAATGAATCTATTTAGAGCTAGAATCATCGTTGATAACCCTTTGGTGAGGACTGGGAAGCTCTACACATGCTCTTCAACACCTACAGTGAACTTTATTTCTAAAAGAAAAATGAGAGAGAGAGAGAGGACAATTGCTTGCTAAAACGCTTTTAGAAGTAACAATTGAACAACAAAGAGATACTGAAAAGAGGATAAGTAGTCACAACAGAATACATGTTGTTTAGGTCAGTCTCTTATTTTTTCAGTGTGTAATCTTACCTCTTAGCATTTCTCCAGCCTGACAACCTTTATTTCTCTTGTCCTTTCTGATAATTTTCAGAGCAAAAGATTTAGAACCATAGACATTTAGTTAAAATCAACTGTTTATTACGTTGCTAATTTTGGAGAAGTTTCCTCTCAGAACCTCAGAGTTTTCATCTCTGTTAGAAATAATTGTAATGTTCAGCTCAAAGAATTAAATAACAGTATATATTAAAATGCTTTATAAATGTTATGACAAAATTATATCAGTAATAGTAGTGGCAGGGGTAATCAGATTCTAGATTACAACAGCCCTGGATTTGTATCCCAGGTTTGCCATGTATTTGCTATATACATTTTTTTCATTAATTTCAGCCTCAGTTTTGTCATCTATACAACTGGAGATTAATTCTAGTCACATGGATGTTGTGAGTGTTAAATGATACATTGCATATAAATAATTCAGTATAGTGTCTATTATGTAGTAATTATACCACAAAAAATGTTAGTTGTTGCTGTTATTTTAATTATTAATTATAATTTATAGAGCACTTATGTTATACTAAGTATACCAAGTATACATGTTGATGTCAACCAATCCTCATAATAATATCTTCAGGAGACATGATCATCCATAGTTAATAAATGGAGTACAAAGGATAAAAGTAAAAACAAATAAGAAGGTTAGAAAATGATGGTACTAGAATTTGAACCCAAGTGTCTGACTCATAAAGTTCAAGAGTTTTGAAATATATAAAAATATAAATATATTTATTAAGTGTTAATTTTATGCATTATAGGCATTTATAATATTGATTTAAATGATTATATTTATAGTGTAAATACTAGAAGAGATATATTTTCATGACTCCATCATGCAGTTTAACTGTAACAGAGTTTAAGGAAGTTTCATGTGCTTTTCCAAATTTTTATAAATGCACTATGATGCAACAAAAAATAGAATATTTTGACAATAATTTTCTCTAGTTATTTTTATTATATTACTTGTTTTTATTTTTGAGTAAAAGTTTTAAGTGATAGCAATGTGATTTGGTACAGAGAAACATATTTCAGTTACTTTCAAGTAATATTTTATTATTTGTAGCTTAAAAAAAGAACTCAGCTAGATTATCTAGGACTCAAACAAAATACTTGACAGTGCCTGCTTTTTAAGTGGTCAGTTTTATTGGGTGAATATTTAGAGTGCCATGAACACTTTTATTTTTCTTTGCCCAAAAAAGAATGAATACATATTTAAAGAAAATGTATAAATGTACTCTAAACCCATTATTCTAAATAGGGAGGTTTTTATCTTTTTAAGTAATAATTTTTTAAAGCTTGAGTTTCCTGGGACATTCATTCTTGTATTTCTTTCCTGATATTTTCTTATGGTTATCTACAAAGAATGTGAATCTCCAACTGTTTAGTAGAAGCATTAGAAATATGTCTTTCCTAAAATTTTGCCTCTTCATTTTTCCAAGGCAGTGGTTTTAAATGAGGACAATTTTGACCTAGGGGACGTTTAAGAATCTCTGGAGACGTGTTTGATTTTATACTTTGGGAAGGTGTGCTGATGGCATCTAGTAGGTAGGGGCTTGAGGATCTTGATCTAAGGTTACTATATAATAAAATTCCTGATCGATAAAAATAAAGAAAAAATTTTTACTTTCTTCTAAATTCATAATTCAAGATGTAAAAGATCCTAGATCCATATATAACTCTGTGAATTCTTGCACTACTACAAGCTAATAAGACTAATACTTCCCCCAGCACATTTACTTATCATTTCTCCATCAGAATTATCCCTAAAACTCCGGCAGAATTATGTTAAAACTTTTGAAACCCAAGCTATCATCTGAGGCTCAATTTTATTTATACTTTTATATAAAAATTTCATTAGTTTAAAATTACCTTTATCATAGGATTTCTCTGAATATTAACTAATTAAATGAGATAAAATTAGTATCTGGCATATAGTAGGTACCTAATAATTTTAGGTGTTCTTCCTTCTTGCCTCTTTCTCTTCTGATCTCCTTATTTACATTGTTTACCTGCTAATGAAGACTTAACTGTGTACAGTTTTGATATTCTTATTCACTTATTTGACTTCTTTTGAGGACGTCTCATTTATTCTATGAGAATATATTTATTTGCATTACATAATTTATCCTTTACACTCTAGCATTTGTTTAAAGATTTTATTTATTCATTCGAGACAGAGAGATAAAAAAAGAAAGACAGCATGAGCAGGGGGAGAGGCAGAGGGACAGGAAGAAGTAGACACCCCACTGAGCTGGGACCCCCCCCCCCCAATGCCAGACCAATCCCAGGGCCCTGAAATCATGACCTCAGCTGAAGGCAGACTCCTAACATCTGAGCCACCCAGGCACCCTTATACTCGAGCATTTGACAGAAATCACAAGTAGGCAGACAGACAGGTGTGGGGGGGTAGGGGGGAGCAGCCTCCCCCACTGAGCAGAGTGCCCAATGCAGGGCTGTATCCCAGGACCCTGAGATCATGACCCAAGCCTAAGGCAAAGGCCTAACCCACTGAGCCACCCAGGTATCCCAACTTTTAGGTTTTTTTTAAATGTTCTTGTTTAGCATTATCTTCTTTAGCTCCGCTTTAGATGAATACAAGATATGTATTTGAAAATGTACACCACCAATATTTGAGATATTTGTTTTTTTTTTAATCATATATATCATATTTTTAAAAGAAATCTTAGTCAATTAAAAAAATTCTAGGTAGGTCTCTAATTTACTAAAATAATGTAATTTGCTAGCTGTGACATTCTTGTGTTAGTATGTCTGTTGAGCACAAGGAAAAAGGAAAAATTTTAAATATTAAAATAATAGAGAAAAAGTCTCGATATTTTTAGAAATTTTAAAGTGTGTCATTTTTGGTCCTTACAGAAAGTGTGGACTATGGGCCAGTGTTTGTACAAGAACCAGAAGATATAATTTTCCCGACTGATTCCGATGAAAAGAAAGTAGCATTGAACTGTGAAGCTCGTGGCAACCCAGTTCCCAATTACAGGTAAAAGTTCATTATTAATCATTTTTCTCAAGTATTAAAAATTTCCTTCAATGAGATTCAGACATTCCCAGGGAGTATTATAATATCTCAAGTAATTTTTACATATTTGTCTTCTGATTTTTCCTAAGATGGCTTCGAAATGGAACAGAAATAGATTTGGAAAGTGATTATCGCTACAGTTTGATCGACGGGACTTTCATTATAAGTAATCCAAGTGAAGCAAAGGATTCTGGTCATTATCAGTGTTTAGCAGCCAACACTTTTGGAAGTATTCTTAGTAGAGAAGCCATACTTCAATTTGCCTGTGAGTAAAGTATATGTTTTCTTCATGTATCTGTATATAGTGTGTATACATGTAATTTAACAGTTTGGTTAGGCAAAAGTTTAATGAAGACCTCAAATTTTAAAATAATGGTAAAATCTCGGTAATGATTAGAACTATGTAAACAATGTGTTTCTTTTCTAAGATATTCGAAACTCCCTGAAATGTTTGCCTTCTTCAAATAAACCCAACACACTACTCTGGGAGGTTAAAAATACTACTCATGATTTTTTTTTTCCTCCACCTTTTAAAACATCTACTTATCTGCTTTTATTTTTCTACTGTTTATTATAGTCACTATTTGCTATAGTTTCTTTTAGACATAAGATCACATATTCTAAAAATTCTGCTTAGGAAACTAAAGAAATGCCTCTGAAATGCTTATGTTTCAGATTCCAACTACAATTTCTCACACAGATACCCCAGTTTTTAATTAAAAAAAGATACATACATATAATTAAACATATATACTAGAACATATACATTTTCTAAAATAGACCATTTATCTAATTAACTATTGTATTGAGTTCTTAAAACTTGTGAAATTATATAACTTATGATGAAGACTTAGACCAAATTGAGGATAGGTTACTGAGTAAAAAACAAAACAAAACAAAACAAAAAACAAAAAATAAAACAAACAATATCATTTCTTAGTAAACAATCCTACTTGAATACAAATTCTTGAGGATTACAATATTTAAAAAAATATGAGGGTAGATTTCTTCATGTTAATAATTTATATGTAACTTATATTGGCTATATAATTTATCACAAAATGATTTTTAATTTAAAATTACACCCTGAAGAATGGAATAATTGATTTTTCTCTATATAATCTTCATCACATATTATTTCTAATTAACCCAAAATCCAGACATCCTATTATAGGAGTGTGAAGGAAAGAGGAAAGAACAAAGGTATAATAATGGATTTAGGGCTAGGTCCCAGAAAAATCTAAATATTATCTTTTAAAATAAATTTTGTTAAGTAGTTAGGACAGAACTTTACATACGCCGAATATACCAAGATAGTAGCCTGAATATACTCCTTTTATTTTAGAAAATATTACGTGGTGTAACACAAAACCTAATACTTTTCATCATGCTCATTAAAAGAGTAACCTAATAAAAAAAATGGCCCTCCTAATTGCTCTCTGTAAATAAAGTAGTACTTTCAAAACAGACACAGAAAATCTGGAGAACATGATGTATGAATACTAAGTGGCTTTTATCTTTCTCTTTGGTCTATACTGACACAAGTATACCAATTCATAATAGCTTATATATCAACTGTTCTCTCCAAAATCACCAGTGGAGGCAAAATATGTAAAGTTTTCTGTCCAATGTGTCTGTATGACTGTACTACCCTAGAATTTCTGCAAAGACTATTCATAACTATCTGATACTCACCCCCACCTGCAGTGAGCACATTGGTACCAGCATTTGCAGTTCAATAACTAGGCAAGGAAAACCCTATCTATCTTACTTATTGTGTATCAAGTTGTCCTCAACTTAGTCTAGATCAATATTTACTTTATTTTTGACTTAACACAGGGTTAATATACATATGCATTCCTTGGTAGCATCTTATGACCCTGCCTTTCCCCATTCCCACCCCACCTGACTCAGCTGTGTTCTGAAGGCCATTTTATATACCTATGAGCCCATAATGTGCTTGGTTGAAGCAGTCACTTACATAGGGAAAGGCACTTCTGCCTCAAAATTACTCTTTCACCTAGATGACATTATGTCCATTGGATTAAAAAAAATTAAAAATGAAAAGTCCTTTAGGTTTAGCTCTATCTTTTTTCCAGAAGATCTCTGGGGGGAAATGCAAATATAGATGGTGGAGAGGAGAACAAAGACTCCACCAATTTCCTTTCTAGTGTACTTGGATATGAGCATGTGTGCTATGGGATTCCAGGAGCCAAGGTACATTTGTGTTTGGAGGAAAATTGAGGTAGGGACTTAGAAAGAAAAAAAGGAGCTTCTGAAAGGAAGTGAAAGGATACAAAGGTAAAAGTAAGATTAAAAACTTGGTGGGTGGGGCGCCTGGGTGGCTCAGTGGGTTAAAACCTCTGCTTTCGGTTCAGGTCATGATCCCAGTATATTGGGATCGAGCCCCGCATCGGGCTCTCTGCTCAGCAGGGAGCCTGCTTCTTCCTCTCTCTCTGCCTGCCTCTCTGCCTACTTGTGATCTCTGTCTGTCAAATAAATAAATAAAATCTTTAAAAAAAAAAAAACTTGGTGGGTGTGGTGCATAAACAATGAATTCTGGAACACTGAAAAAAATTAAATTATAAACAAAAACAAAACTTGGTGGCAGCTTTCCTTTACATCATGATTTTCTATGTCTAGCCTCATTAGCTAGATACATAATGTATTCACTACTTATTGTTGATAGAACATTTAATGTTTAAAGTGTTTTTGCAGCTAGAAGAATGTTCATCACTCTTTACACATTTTAAAGCTGATTATCATTAATCTTTTATAACTACAGCCACTGTTTATGTAAAAATTTAAATATACAACTAGTCTTTTAAAACTAATTTTTTCAGCCATGGGAAACTAATATATTTAGTAAATTTAGATAATTATCAAAACCTATTTAATCAAATTAAATATTCAAATCTAATACATGAGTCTGTTAAAGATTTTAAATGTCATAAAATTAGGCAAAAGTTACAAATTATGAAATTGATTATGAGACCTGTTTAACAGATGTGATCTCTTTTATAATTTGAAGATTATTTTTGTTATATCAATAACACTTTAAATCTATAGCTTTCACATGGCCTTTACTTTTTGGAATATGACATATTTGTTTAAAATGATGTGATTCTAAGACTTATTGGACAGTGTTAACTAAGTGCCAGGTGAGTCTCTCCTAATAACATTCATGGACAAATGTACTAATCTATATTTTTAATAGATGCATATTTAATTGAAGACTCAAGATAACCATATATTAACAATCCTATTACCAATAAAGAATATAAAACTTAAACATATCTTATTAGAGTCACTTTACTTTTTGCTTGGAAATTATATACATATATTATATACATGTACATCGTATTAAACTTTCTGATTCGGAGTATTATTAGAATCAAATGAGATTTTGCAGGTATATATATGCACAAACTGTCACAGATTGTCACAGGACTCACTTAATGCTAGCTTCTTCCCTCTTATTAACCAGAAATATATAAATATATTTTTAAAGATGTATTCATTTATTTTAGAGAGAGAGCATGAGAAGGATGGGGGGCAAATGGGGAGAGAGAGAGAGAGAGAATCCTCAGGCAGACTCCCTGCTGAGCACAGAGCCTGATGACAGGGCTTGACCCTGAGACATCGAGATCATGACATAAGCCAAAATCAAGAGATGAATGCTCAACTGAATAAGCAACCCAAGCACCCTCTAACCAGAAATATATTTTAAAATATTCTAACTTTCCACTAATAATATTTTGGTCCTGTATCCACATCCCAAGTCAATCATAAGTTCAGCTACTTTTCATTGACTACAATGCATAATGTTATGGGAGACTAAAATCTAGATGCTAGAAGTGTATGTAAGACTGTTCCAAATAAGTTACAATAAGTGGGCAGGAAGACATTATTACTGAACCAAGGTAGTAAAACAGATTTTTAAAAAGAACATCCTTTTTTTAGGGCCTCAAGTAGCTTATATTACTTGAACATTTTATGTGGCAGACAGTGCTCCAAGTGTTTTAAAATACACTAACTCATTTCATCCTCATAACCAGCATATGAGTTGTTATGTTATAAAACACAAATCCGGGGGCTGAGTGGCTCAGTCAGTAAAGGGTCTGCCCTCATTTCAGGTCATGATCCCAGGGTCCTGGGATCAAGCCCTATGTCAGGCTGCATGCTCAGTGGAGAGCCTGCTTCTCCCTCTCCCTCTGCCCCTCCCCTCTCTCCTGCTCTCTCTCTCTCTCTCAAATAAATAAATTAAAACAAACAAACAAACAAAAAACCCCACATAAATCCAGGGGGAAGCTGTGTGGCTCAATTGGTTAAGCATCTGATTCTTGGTTTTAGCTCAGGTCATGATCTCAGGATCCAGGGATCAAACCCTGCAACAGGCTCCCAGCACAGTGGGGAGACTGCTTGTCTCCCTCTTCTGCCCCTCCCACTGCTTGCATAAATAAATAAATATATCTTTAAAAATAAATAAATAAAATGTAAATCCATTTTGTAGATGATAACTCTTATTTAACTCTAATAGTACTCAATCTTTCTCTATTCTAATATGTGTTGTATTCACTTTGATATACTCTATTTGGTTTTCAACTTCTCTCCCAAACTCTAATTATATTGTAATTTATCAAAAGTCTGTATATTTGATTATTCATCAACCTCCATTTTATAATCACTTTATTAACACTATATGGCACAGGAAAAATAAATATTAGCAACAAAAATAAGCATGTAATCACTCTGCATTTCTTCTTACTGCTCAAATTTAGTTAATGAAAGACTTACTTAATTTTTCTTATGGAAGTTTAAGAATTACCAGTTCTCTTTTTAGATCTCAAATTTTAGGATGTATATTAATTTTTGGAAGTAATTATTTTTCTTATTTTCATATTTTCTCCTTTAATAAACTTTGTTTCTCAGAATTATCTTTATTTATTGGATAATCTATGGTTAGAACCTGGAAAGCTAAATTTTCTAAATGAACTTGAGACATGACAAAGACAACTATATAACTATTATCAGTAGCTGACAATGTCATATAGATCCTGGCTTTTGAAGGGAATGGTGATAAGGATATGGGAATTGGCACCTTTACCTGGTGATGTAGCAAAGTGTGGAAAAATTAAATGTAAAATAAACTTGTTTTCTTTTAAAGTTTTGTTCCTCTTCACTTGTCACCTAATATGTTAAAGAATATGAAATAACAAATGTATATTTATATAATGATTGTTTTATTTTAATAATATATTTTATCTCAATATCATTCCAAAGGGTGTTTATTTGACTTGCTATATAAAATTATGTATAATAAAAAGTAAATATGAGCAAATAAATACAGCATCAGGTAAAAAGACATTTCATAATAAGAGGTCAGGATAGTGTAGGCCATATTGTCTCATAATTATTGTGGCCAAGACATAAATATTTCCTTAAGACTCCCAGCAGTCAGAGCAAATGGAAAAACACAGACATTTAAAGGACTCTAATTTCCCCTGGGTTCCTTAAAAGAAGAAACTCTTTTCTTGACATTTAATTCTCATTGAAATTTCTAGTTTGAGGCTTTATATGGAGATATTAACAATATTCCTACATCAGTTCAATAGCGAGTTTAATTAGCTTGACATAAAACCAAACCAATTCTTTAAGTGTAATTAGAATTTAATCATGAAGCTATTCACTTCATTCATTTATAATTTTTTTTAAATTTTGATTTGAGCAACTAATGGATTTGAGAAGCTGCTGCAGTCATGCTCATTTTCCCCTTTTAACCTATCCCTTACATGTCTTAATGTCTACCATGAGGATCTTTTAAGTTCTCCTTAAATGAATATTTGTAAATGTGCTTCAGCATAGTTAATGTTAATAATGTATTTTAGCATTAATAAATATATACCTCATAAGGGTATAGTAAAAATTAATGATGTAGAGAAGTCATGTCTGTGAATTGTTTTTTAACTTCAGGAAGAAATAAATAAACACAAAGTTGGATAACTATTGCTAGTACTGATTGTTACTGGTTATCAATAACATTGATAATGATTATTTTTGACAGAATATACTTTATTCTGTAGCTTATGTTCATCATGAGGATAATTTCCTCACCTAGTGTAGTGATTTCTCTTCAGTGACAAGCAAGAATATACCCATATAAAACTTTGTCACTCTATTAGCTTATTACCATGCTGAGAATTTGGAATTGATAATGTGACACTACACACTTAAACATCCTTCGGCTATCCAAAGCTCATAGCAATCTCTCCAACATTTGTATTCTTAAAAATAATTCACACTAGTAAGTCAAACATAAAATGAATCAAGAATAAATAGTAAGTCAGACATAAAATGAATCAAGAATAAAATCTCCTCATGCTGTCTCTTGCTTCAAAATATCTTTATATGCCATCTCTGGTAAATTGATAGTTCATATCTAAATTCGAATATATTGCTTTTCACGGTATTTGGATGATTTAGATGCAGAATATTCCATTAGTTTTCCTTGAAGCAGTTGATTAAAATAACCTCCTTAACTCTTTGAGAGATTATATGATTTTTATAGACTTTGTATTTAAGCCCTTTAATTTAACCTTTCATTTTTATATAAAACTCAAAAATTACTTCTCTAGCTTTTCCCAAACTCCTTCATTTAAAGTAAAATTGACCTCTGACTTTAAAACTATGTTTAACTAGCATTTGATACCTAATGAAATTATTTGAATAATTGCTAACTCTACAGTATATCCACAGCTTTATTTCATTAGTCTATGAGATTTTGTCCATAATAACTTCATTAAATCGTTTGAGTATCAACCTGAATGAATCACATTGTCATGGATAATTTTATTAGTTGCAAAATTATCTAATTTTATTACAAATTAAGTTGATATTACTTTGTAATTTTGCTTTCTATAAACAAAACAACTATGTTTTTCTTTTATAAAATCATTACTCAAAGAATATGGTTTAAATCTTATCTTAAAAAACAAGTCTTCTGATCAAAATGATATAATAATTGTGAGTGTATGACTCCTTGACAAACTACAGTATGGATTCTTTGAGATCACAGAAAAAATTTTAATTAAAAATAGGTAAGTTTATGCTTTAAGGGGGAGTTATAATGAACTAATCAAAGTTGAAACCTGGGGCAGATTGCCTTCAAACTGTTAATTCTATGAATAACACTTTTGTATTTTATTTATTAAAATTCATCCAAACACATATTTTCATTATTAATCGAAATCATGAATAATTTTGTCTATATACAACAGATGCCCTCCAGCAAAATGGACAATTTGCCTGGCTTGAACTTTGATCTCACTGTTCTTCCTCTTGTTTTTAAAAATGCAGAAAAGCCGGTGTTCACTCATATTATGTAAAGCGGCCCACAAAGACCTAGATAAGGAATGCACAAATCCTCTGACCCTTGCTGTTCAAGCCTATTTACTTCATTATTCTCTAATCCCTAGAAGAGTGTCTTTCAAGGCACAAAAGTTCAAGAAGGTTTTAAATCTCACTTGATTAAATAGCAGTTCCATCTCAGGATAATTTATAAAGATATTAATATAAAACAAAAAAGTATAAACAAAGGGGCAGATATCAAATATGTTTAATTTCTAAAATTATTTTATTTTATAAAAACTTTTTTAGGGACAAGTTAGCAAAGAACATATATTACCTAGCTTGGAGTCCTTCTTCTTTGATTGCATTTTCATATCAAGTGCTAAACATTTCTACTTTTCATATGGATGGATGGATGAATGGATGGATGGATAGATAAATAGATATAGATGTACAAATGTGTATATGTATATGTGTATAGGTATAGATGTGGATATGTATGCATGTATACACATAAATTTAACAATATCAAGAATAATAGCAATAGTTAAAAGCAGCAATAGTTACTGAACACTTAAAAGCCAAAAAACTGTTAAGTATATTTAATGCATCTTTACCCTCTTTAGTCTTATTAAGGGAGTTGCACTATTGATTTAATTTACGAATAAAAAAAAAAGAAACATAGTCAAACTCAAGAATGTCAACTTATTTTCCCAAAATCACATGGCTAATAAATAATAAAACAGCATCTCCAACTCAGATATAACTTCAAACTTTATGCTTACAATCTGCCCTTTTCTATCCCATACCATACTTAATCATGCATTGCATTTTTTGTTGCTTAATATATGTAGTTATTTCATTCATAGAACACTTATATACATGTATCCTCTCTCTCTTGGGCATTGTTCCACATGTATAGGGAGCCTATAACGAACAATGCATATTCTCATAGACCTTAATAGACCTTAACGCTAACAAAGTCAGTATGAATCTCTCCATTCCATATATATTTCCTGAGTTCATATTCTCATTATCCTCCCTGAACCACCAGAAAATTGCTTGCCTATGTATATTTTTTAACATCTCTCTTCATCCTACCCAAACCTCAATAAAATCTCTCTGAATTGTTTTTCCTAAAACAATCTATGTAAAATACAATTCTGACCATGTTGTCCCTGAATAAATCTCTAATGGTTTACCATAATTGCAAAGAAATTTGTGATTCACTCTATACACTTTTAGAGTAGGCAGAGAAAATCAGAGGGCTCCTTTATGAAAATGTGTCCAAGAAAACTCTATGGTGAAAGTCAAGTTAGGAGGTCATTTCAGTAATCTAGGTAAAAAGGACTGGAATTCCTCATACATTGAATATAATAGAATAGATGTCTGTGGGAGAAGCTAAAATAAATGAGAATTTGCAAATGATAGAATGAATGGGGGTAGAAATATAAAAAAATATGGAAAAGTTAGAATGATATCAAGATTCTGAGCTTTGATTAATTCAGTTGAACAATCCATAATACCGTAACATAATAAAGTAACAAAAAGAAGAGGAAGTAATTTTATTTTGACTTTCAGAGGAAAATACACAATATTTTAAAATATTGGTTAGTACACAGGAAAAGCATTTCCCAAAGGTGAGAACTGGCCACAAAACACAAGGACAGACTCAATGAAATCATAAGGATGTTTCATCAAGAGAAACTGTACTAGAAAGAAAAGAGGGTTAAGGACCTAACCTTCTAGAATATATACATTTCTCTGGTAGAAAGATGTGAAGGGTAGAAAGAAAGGAGTTAGTGAAGGACAGAAGAATGGAATAAGCCAAGAGGTGCAGAAGAAAGCCAAGAAAATAGAGTGAAGTACAAATGACAGTTGTGTGTGCGTGTGTGTGTGTGTGTAATGATATTCAGTTTTAAGGTGTCAACTGTCACCTTTGTCAAACACTATAAGTAACACTTGAAAAATTTTTGGAGTTTGAGACCTTTAAAAACCAATTTTAGTAATGACAGAGACAATATCAGAACCCAAAGCATTTAAGTATAAGATATTATAGTATTTGGTGGTAGATAAAAGAGAGTCTGCATAGAAGATTCTGAAAATACAAAATAGAGTCTAATTAGTGAAATTAATTTCTCCTTTCCAAGTAAGCTATAGGTATTCTATAGATTTAAATCTCCTTCCAGGGAAATAGTCTGCCATACAAAAGATACTAAGTGCTATAAGATACTATGTTAATTAAAGTAAAATTTAGAGGGGAACCTGAGTGGCTCAGTTGGTTGGGAGACTACCTTTGGCTCAGGTCATGATCCCAGGGTACTGGGATAGAGCCCTACATCGGACTTCTTGTTCTGCAGAGGAGCCTGCTTCTCCCTCTCCCTCTGCCTGTTGCTCCCCCTGCTTGCGCTCTCTCTCTTTCTGTCAAGTAATAAAATTTTAAAAATAAAATTAAATAAAATTTAGTTTAGACTCTCACATCTTGACTCAAAAACTTAAATTAACTAAAGAACCTTAAAACCACTTAGGGAGACATACAATTTCCAGAAATATTTTCCTGATCCCCTTCAACCTGAATTTTAATGTCATATCCTCTAGAATCTTGATTTTTTTCAATAAAATACAATATTATCTTAAGAGTAATAGAACCACTTTACTTTTGCCATAATTTCGTGACGCCTAGTAGAAGAATCACAAGATGATTGGGTTTAGCTGATGTTTTTCCCACTCCAAGGAATGAAAAGGAGAGGAACTAAGAGGATAACCCCTAATCAAGACCAACTAGTTAGCTATGTATAGCTCAGAAGGGCCTCAGCACCTGTGAATTCATGGCCCCAGTTTCTAGGTGAGTTTTCTGCAATATTTTTATTAAAACAAATAAAGAAAATATTTTTACTTTTTGTTTTTGTTTTGAGTCAAATTTAGTACTTTAGGCAAACTCTGGGAGTGCACATGGGGTTTCTCATTATAAATCCTAATATGTGTACTTATGCATCTGAAACAGGAGCTTTTTAATAAAAGTCCTCTTTTTTTAAAGATTTTATTTATTTATTTGACAGACAGATCACAAGTAGGCAGAGAGAGGGGAAGAAGCAGGTTCCCTGCTAAGCAGAGAGCCCAATGCGGGGCTCCATCCCAAGACCCTGCGATCATGACCTGAGCCAAAGGCAGAGGCTTAACCCACTGAGCCACGCAGGCACCCCAATAAAAGTCCTCTTTATTGCAATGGAGACTTGTTCAAACTGTAAATGATGCTGCGTGAGTCTGTGTAGGAGCTTCATATTAAAATATCCTTATAATCTTTCATAGCTTTGTTTAAGATGTCTTCAGACATAGACCATTTATGCCAGTCTATAAATTAGATTAGATACTCAAGTATATTTATGGGATTTACAGCATAAGGTTAACATTATTAATAATAATAAGATGGGACCAGGATGACTTCTCTATGCCCTCTCTGCAATGTTTTTATTAAAACAAATAAAGAAAACAAATAAAGAAAACCAGGATGACTTCTCTATGCCCGGGTTACATTCTATTCATTTGACAGGAATTAAGTGGCAAGTATGGAGTTTACTGGGACATTAAGCCATTAAGCTTGTTTCAATAGATGCAGAGGTATTTAGACAAAGAGTTACTATTCTCTATCTTCCTTTTCTCCTACCCACTAGGAGTAGGAACACTAATCTGATCAGCCTGTCCTTAAAACAGCTAAAGTCCTCTAATCCAATCTAGAATAAAGCGCAAACTTCCACAAATGGTTGCAAGGCCATTTATTATTTAGATTCTGTCTGCTTTTCTAGCTTTCTCTCTATTACTCAGGCTGTAGTGAACTATATGTACTGTCCTAAGAGCATTTCATTGTTGTTATATGAGACAGTCTATCTGTCTCATATAACCATTCATGGTAACCAAGGGCTACCATTCAGCCTCCCAATGCTCTCTGTCTCTGTCTTATTCTGTATATGTGTGTGTGTATGTGTGTGTTTGTATGCAGTATATTATATATATATATAAATATGTACTTATATATAATCTCACATGTTCTTTATTATATTTGTTTCTTGGTACATTGCATTACAACCATTTATGACAGTCACCTTCGTTCCGAAGAGCCATTCTGAACTTATGCATACCACAGATTTTACAAGACTAAATTCACTGAAGACATATTTAATGTCTCATTTATCTATTTATTTACTTCAGTTTAATACCCAGCCTCTAACATGCAAGTTCATACTCAGTGAATGCTTGCAAAATGAGTAAGTGAATGAATGAATATCCTCCAGCACCACAGTGGCCACTACCCTCAAAAAAGATCTCCTTCTGAGACCCATGAGAAGATTGATTCTTTAAAGATTTTATTTATTTATTTGACAGAGAGAAATCACAAGTAGGCAGAGAGGCAGGCAGAGAGAGAGGAGGAAGCAGGCTCCCTGCTGAGCAGAAAGCCCGATGTGGGGCTCGAACCCAGGACCTGGGATCATGACCTGAGCCGAAGGCAGCAGCTTAACCCACTGAGCCACCCAGGCGCCCCAGAAGATTGATTCTTTAAGAGGTGTATACATAGTCCTCTCTAACAAGTATAACAGAAAATCAAAATGAGTAATACAATTTATGCAGAAAAATTTTATAAACTGTAAAACTCTATATACAGGGTAGTTATATTATTAGTAAATGAGCATTAATAAACATTAATACCTACAAAGGTATTAAAGGATATAATTAATATTGATATCAAAAGAGCTATTGATGTTCAGTTTAAAGTTAGTATATCTTTATATATTATTGTGCATACTATTGGTAATATCTTCCACATTATAATAGATGTCTGAGGCCAACTAAGGTATTCCAAAGAAATATTAAAATGTCGCCTTTTTATTAAAAGTAATTTCAGATATGTCCCTGATCACAGAAGAAAGCTAATAGTTTTTAAAAGTGATTCTAGAATTCTAGCAATGTGTCTCTATGGATCCTATTAGCAATGAATGTTTTCTATTCATTTCATAACGTCATTGGATTATAAACTTAAAGTCAGGAGATAATGATAGATTTGCCAAACTAAGCAACAAAACTTGCTGTTAAGTTCTTTAGGAATATATATATATAAATTTTACTTTATTTCAGTTGTCAACATGAGGGTGTCTACCCAGCGCCACTGCTATAATTCATGTCAAAAGATCCAGAAATAATATTTAATATAATTTAATATTTAATATAATTAATATTTTTAGAATCATGAAAAGAAAATTTAATAAAAAGTATTTGCCTCCCAATTCTTAATAGGTAGATGAATTTAGAGAATTGTTTCCCATAGTACTTCACAAGAAATGAGACAGTATTTTAAAAGAATCACATCTGTCATGACAAAATAACCAAAAATATGTCTAAAAATTGTCAGTTATAAGATCAAATGTGATTCATAGCAATTCTGTTTTCATAAACATAGTAAATCATTCACCTAAGAAACCATGACTATAACAGACATTTAAATTATAACTTACAGAATTTCACAAACTAATTAAATTCACAAAAAACAAATATAATTGCTGAGATGGTACTGGCATGTCATCTAAAAAAAATTCTAAATTCCTATGTACCAATATGCAAACATATCTAGAAGGCTTGTTTTACAATTGTAATTTTTAAAGTTCCTTTATAAGACCACAAGAACTGAGTAAGTTATCAATGTTTTACTTGTCTTGATTAAAAAAAAAAAAATTCTTGGATCACCTGGGTGGCTCAGTTGGTTAAGCATCTGCCTTCGACTCAGGTCGAAATAAATAGAATCCTAAAAAAAATAAAAATAAATAAATTTATTTATTTGACTTAGAGAGATACGATGAGAGAGGGAACACAAGCAGGGGAAGAGGGAAGTGGGAAGCAGGCTCCCTGCTGAGCACAGTGTCTGGTGCAGGGCTCAATCCCAGGACCCTGGGATCATGACCTGACCTGAACGCAGATGCTTAACTGACTGAGCCATCCAGATGCTCCCAAAAAACATTCTTGATAGATAAGTAAGATTGTATCTTTTTCTCTAAAGAACATTTTATGCCAGTTTTTATTTAATTTCATATTTTGTATTTCAGAAACCTTTTCCAGTTTTTTTCTTAAAATATTATCTAAATATGTTTTTTCTTAGTTGATTCACCCACTATGAGATTAAGAAAAGCAAGCCTCTTTGTACATGAAATAAACACCATAATGATAATAATTGTATCAATCTGCATAATTTATTTTAACTATTAGATACTTATATAGTATTTATATTTAATGATATAAGCATTAATAGTATATAATAAAATGCTAACAATAATTGCTAAGATTTATTAAGTGATTATTATGTGCCAGACACTAAGGTAAGCTTTTTGCATATTATTTTATATTCAATTACAAAGAAAAAATAACATAATTTATGCATTATCCATACTTAAATATATTGAAAATTAAGAAAATGTCTGAAGGAGGGAGCTCAGTTGTCCAATGTGACATAGTTAATAAAATGCAAAAGTGAAATTCAAGTCTTGTTCTATCTGATTGTAGATCCAGATCTCTTAATTCAATTTTTGCTGAGCTTCTGCATGTGATACCCCATTAAACCACCCAAACGATCCAGAAGTTATGCTGAGTGGTCTCATAGACTCTCACTTTGAGATCAGAAAGTTGAAATGAATAATGCCTGGGTGGTTCAGTTGGTTAAGCGTCTGCCTTCTGCTCTGGTCATGATCCCAGGGTCTTGGGATCGAGTTCCTCATTAGGCTCCTTGCTTAGTATGGAGCCTGCTTCTCCCTCTGCCTGCCACTCCCCCTACTTGTGCTCTCTCTCTCTCTCACAAAGAAACAAAATCTTAAAAAAATTAAAAAAAAAAGAAAATTGAAATGATAAAGGTCTTATATTCTACTTGTGGCCATACAGCTAAAGGATTTGAACTTAATCTATGTGATATAGCTGATGTACTTGTATACATTCTTATCATTCTTGCTTTTAATTTATACTTCAGGGTATTCACATAGGACTACTCTCTGGTCTGTTTTATCTCAGGGTCTTATCTATTCAGATTGATTAATCCAATACAATGCAACACAGAGAGCACACATACTAACTGCTTTCAGTCTAATGCTATTTTTTCAAATAAATCAAGTGATGCATAATTTCATATTATGTTGAGAAGTTCTTACTGATTTTTATTAATGTGCATGTGAAACTCAAAATAGCCCAAATTATAAAATAGGTAAAATAAATATAATTCATGCAATTTTACCATCAATACAGATCACACTCTATTCAGGAGATACATGGAGACTGTGTGGTGGTCTCAGTAATGTCTTTATCTCTCAAAATAAGTTCTATTCAGTCTATTGAAGTTACTTACTTTAGAATAAGGCCTAACCTTAGAAATTAAGGATATCCAGATAGTCTACTTTATTGGTTTTCCCTCTCTATTAGAAGTTTTATTGGTCCTGGGAAAAGGAAGGCAGACGTCCCCACCTTCTGCCTCCTGTTGAGGGTACCACAATCTCTTACTGCTTTCCCCTTGCCGCAGATGGAGAGGGGCAATTATTCCGGGGAGGCCATTAAGGCCTTGAGCTTGGGCCAGGTGCCGAAGTGTGCCACTAGGCCGAGAGTAGGGTTAAGGAGGGCAGGCAGCTGGGGGCCAGAACCTGGTAAATCAGCAGCAAGTCCAGCAGGTTGTAGTCCACAAAGAAGAGCTAATTCTTGGACAGTAGGGTCTCACCTGGGGGGATTGGGGGGGGTCTCTTCACATATTCCTCCTTGCCTGCTTCATAGCTGTTGTAGATGAGGGTGAGGTATTTGCTTCAGAGATCTGTGATGCCATCATTCACCATGTCCACCAGGGCCACCTCCCACTGGTCCTTTCTGAATAGTGCAGGGCAGAGTCCCTGTCAGGATGGTACAGTCCACTGGTACAGGGTAAGAGCTCCATCCTGGAACTTTGAAAGTTGCCTCTACAGCCAGGGCTCCTTGGTCACCACCTACTCCTTCCAGCTCTGGGCCCGGTCAGCCAGCAGCTTGTACATGGCCTCTCAGCCTCCTTCAACAGGGAAGGAGGCAATGGTGTAGGATGGCATGGTTAGAAGTGCTGACAGCAGCAGCAGTTGCAGCAGTGGGGGTGGCAGAGCCTGGATAGCCTCCTATAGTTCACACTACTTTCTAGCACCTAAAGTTTATAGCTGCTGTTACTCTGGTGGGCCTAAACTCAAATCAGTTGAATAGTTAGTAGTGTTTTTCTACTCTCAAAACTAATGGAAGCAAGCTTTAACTGTAGTCCAAATTTTACGATTTGAGTTTTTATGTTTTGGAAATACTAGGCATATAAAATCTGTGCCTATTAATCTAATTACAGTTAGTTCATTTTCTCCCTAACATAATCTGGATGGCATCATAAATATGGATAAAGCTAAGTGACTATTTATATATAAAACATAAAAATTAACTGTCAACATAATCTTGTTTACCTTTACAACTCTGGCAGGCACTTCTGTGTCATTTTGAATATGAGATTTTCTTGGATGTTATCAAATACATTTCAGCATCACTATCTAAGGAAAATAAAATATTTCAATACATACATTTTACATTGTCTTTTGAATTAGAAATAGTTGTCCTTGCCTAGGGTCCACTGACACTTTTCTGCCACAAAATGATATCCTTCATCTTTGCTTTAACAGATGTTATTTTTCCCCCCTGGCCTCTGCCATAGAGACAAATTATCATCTCCCTATAAGACTATAAAACAGAATTGCTTTTCTTTATTCATAAATTATATAGCCTATCTCATTCCTAAAATGTATAACCTTGCACAGAGTGGAAAAAGAAGAACAACAACAAAAAAACTTGTGTACATTTTAACACAACCCTGTATTTAAATTTAACTTTCATAATCACCTCTTTCTTTTAAAATGAATGTTTCATTATTTAGTTTAGAAAATAATTGTAGATTAATCATTAATCATATCTAACTTTTCAAATGGTGAATCACTAGTAAATGACAATAATAGGAAAAAGCACAAGGCCCGACAGATGTTTCTTTTTTTTTTTTTTGAAACAGACTTTTTTTTAAAGATTTTATTTATTTATCCGACAGAGAGAAATCACAAGTAGGCAGAGAGGCAGGCAGAGAGAGAGGAGGAAGCAGGCTCCCTGCTGAGCAGAGAGCCTGACGCGGGGCTCAATCCCAGGACCCCGAGATCACGACCAGAGCCGAAGGCAGCAGCCTAACCCACTGAGCCACCCAGGCGCCCCTCGACAGATGTTCCAAATGATTAGCTTTAAAAGATTCTTAGAGAAAAGCAGCTCACCAGACATTCCACTCTTCCACAAACAGAATAGCTTGTTAGAGAAATTTCTACCTCCTAAGACCTCATTTAATAAGTGAGCTGACTTTTCTCAATTGCATAATAAAGGCATATAACCTGGTGATTCAATTTACCTTAATGATGATAAATTCTAAAGATTGATGTGCGGGTGTGTGTGTGTGTGTGTGGTTAAGAAGTATCTTTGCTTACACTAAAAGAACTGAATACTTATTCTAGGCTATAAACTTGTACTATTTTATTATAAGATATGAACTCTAATAGAAGTTAGAAATCAGCATTAGCATAAGAAAGTGAATTGAGAGTTAGCTTAGCTTGTTGTGCTTGAGATATATGTCTATCCTATTTATGACTTCTCTGTTAATGAAAGGTAAAGTAGGGAATAGGTTAGTTGCTTTTTTTTCCATCAAAGACTAGCCTAATACAATGAGAGACATATGATAACATAGACATTTTTTCCTTTATTTAGAAGGACTAAATCAACGAGAGCAGTTATGGACTGGGAGGTACAGAAACTGAGTAGTAGAAATCAGAAAACAATGGAGGAGAGATTTTCCAGTACAAGGATTTGCCAACCACATCAAAGTCAATTGACTTATTTATGGGTAATAAGGATAAAGAAACTATATTTGTCAATAAACAGCAGTGTTGAATATAAGGAGAGTATTTCCATTAGAGGACTGAGGTAGAAGTTAGTATTTGAGATTTCAAGCATATGGTAAAAAAATTGCAAAAAAAAAAAAACATTTGTTTCTTTAAAAGTTAGGCAGTGGATGGATAGTGGAGTTAAATTGTAAGTTAAGAAGACCACAATAGTAAACACTGTATTCTATTGAAAAACTAACGAAGTTCTTTTTACTCCTCAACAGTAAAATGCATGGGTGTTCTTCTAGCTTCATCTCCTCCTCATTCTACACTCAATTAATTTTTAACAATATTGAGGTCTCCTGACCATATTCAAATTGAGCAATTAATCACGAAATAGGCTTTCATTGTCAGCATTGAAAAGTCCTTTCCTTGAATCATATTCACATGTAAATGAAAAAATTTACAAAAAAAAATTACCTTCATCCCATTTGAAGCTTATAAGAATCTCTAACCACCCAAAACCACCACTCCCTTTTCAGAGAGCTATAGTAGAAATGTTGGCTTTAATTTGATTTATCCACTATGACGACATTACCTATAGCTCTGTCCTGACGTTTTCTGTGATGTTCAGATATCTTAAAAGAACTTCTTTTCTAGATCAATCAGTATTTCTCCTATATGACTCATCAGTTTGAGAGAATTTACTTTTATCTATCACATTCTTTTAATGTCTTTCCTCCCTGATACGCCATATCATATTTAGTATCTGTTTTGTTTCTGTTCTTAATCCTGTTTTTTACTGTGTATAGGCTTCTCAAGTTTTGGGCAACTTTCTCTCTCTCTCTCTCCCCCCCCCCCAACTTCTTCTATAAATAACCTCAGACACTCTCTCATTTTCAACTACTATATTTATGTAGGATAAATTCATATCTCCTAAATCCATGTCTTTGTTTCAGATTGTATTTCTAATAGCTAGTGCCATATTGCCTGTTGAATATCTTCTTAGCACCACAATTTCAATTATCTTCTTGCAATAAAAAACCGCAGGCTTTTGAATTTCTCTTTTGTAGCTTGTACCAATGATATCAGATTAGAAAACGGGAACATCACTGATTGCCTGTCTCATTATCTCTTATTCCTCCACCATATCCAACAAATTTCCAAATAATTTTCATACATCCATCCTTTCCTTACCAAAGCACAATCACCCTAGTTGAAATCCTTAATGTACCTTCTACCTGACTATTGTGATAGCTTCCTGAATGGTTTGATCTTCTCTCCTTGTTTTCCTATACCTCAGTTCTTATCAAGACTTCCTTCTGCTTAAAAACAATCATGTTCCACTGAGTACTAACACAAATTAAAGAACTGCACATCTGGACTCAACCAACTTTCCAGATACCATCTCTTGCTTTTGATGCCCATTTATTATTTATTACAGATAATTTGTAATATCCCTTCTCTCTGCCTCATACAGATCTATTGACATGGTATGCCTCCTTATTTCTGTAGCTGTTGATATCTCACATCTTCAAGTTATAAACCACATGCCCTGTTTTCCAAACTTATTCTTGATTTTTCTCAGAACATTGAGACTGCTCTGTAATCAGTTTTTTTTTTTTTTTTTTAAACTCTGCTTATGTGACTTAAAGCCCCCATATCTGGGTTCAAATACAGTCTCCTATTAGGAAAATTTAGGACAAGTTAAAAACAGCTTTCTTGGGCACCTGGGTGGCTCTGCCTTTAAGTGTCTGCCTTCAGCTCAGGTTATGATCCCAGGGTCTTGGGATCAAGCCCCTCATCAGGCACCCTGCTTGGCAGGAAGCTTGCTTCTCCTTCTCCCACTCCCCTTGCTTGTATTCACTCTCTTGATGTCTCTCTCTCTTTCAAATAAATAAATAAAACCTTAAAAAAAAACAACAACCTGCTTTTTCATCAGTAAAATAGGGATTATAATAATATCATCTCATAAGACTGATACAAGAAATACATGGTGAAAGATAAGTAAGCCTGCTTCTTAAATTAACATCCATGAGATCAGGGATTTTTGTTTTGCTTACTAATATATTCCAAGTGCCTTAAATGTGCCTTGAACATATTTTTAATTGTATAATCTATAGAATAGTATAAAAATGTTAGTTTTTGTTTTAAAGATTTTATTTATTTATTTGTCAGAGAAAGAGAGATCAAGAGAGCGAGCACAAGCAGGGAGAACAGCAAGCAGAGACAGAAGCAGGCACCCTGCTGAGCAAGGAGCCCGATGTGGGACTTGATCCCAGCACTCTGGGATCATGACCTAAGCCAAAGGCAGACGCTTAACTGACTGAGCCACCAAGGCATCCCAAAATGTTAGTATTTTTAATTTAATATTATCAAAATTCAGGACTCTATAGTTACTTATATATTGTTTTGTTTCTTTTTCCAGACAAGGAAATCTTTCTATTAGATATTTATTGAATACTTACAACAGAAATTCTCATTTCCAGGATCCAAACCTCCTTCCTTCTCTTCATCACATCTCAGCTCTGATGTCCTTTTCTTAAAAACAAACAAACAAACAAAAAAACCTAAACTCCCTAATTAATTTTAAAATTTAGTAGTTATTTTCTTTTAATGTGTGTCATAATGAAACTCTTTGCCTCCAAGTTTTCAAGAATCAGATATCACTTAATATATTAGCAAACTAATGAAAAAGACAATAGATTCTCTTTTATGTTTATAAGATAATGATTCATGTATAAACACATGAAACTGTATACTCTTTTCTTAAAGCAGAATCATATACCACAATTATTGTTTTCCTCCACTGAGAGACATAAATGCTTCAAATACCATGATATTTGTGAATCCTTGAAAAAAATACAGTCACTGACATATAATAAACATGCATTAATTTAAAAAATGAGTATCAGTTACAGGAAGAGGAATCAGTTGCTTCTGCCTTGATCTGTATAACAACATTAACAAAATACTTATTTTGTGGTAGGTGTCTTCCATCTCTGTCTTGAGAACTTTTATTTATCCATGATTTGTATCACGTGTCACCTTTACTTTTTAACAACTTCTCTGTATCCTTTCCCCCTGTAGCATATTATACATCGTTGTGTTGTTGCAGTTTTCATATAATCTATACATCTTCACTGTAAGAATATAAATGCCTGAAAGATCAGAACAAAATCTTGAATCCTTAAGAATGAAGAACTCTCAATGGAACAAAACAGAAGTGTATTGGATTAACAAAAGAATACCAGGTATTCTTAAATACCCAGTTTTAACAAAAGATACTGGGACATCTGAAAGGTGGTTCAAATCATTGAGCTTCTGACTCTTGATTTTAGCTCAGGTCATGATCTTAGGACCGAGAACTCAAGCCCCACTTTGGGCCCTGCACTGGGTGTGGAGCTTGCTTGGGATATTCTCTCTCCCTCTTCCTTTGCATCTACATATATACATATTATGTATGGACATACATACTATGAAAATTATAATAACATAACCCTTAATAAAATTATTTCATTTTATCAGGGAAAATATTTATGGAGAAAATATTTATGATGTATAAGTATATAAACATAGTATTTATACATCAACATGAATAGAATCTGATACAAAATAATTTAGAAATAATTTACAAATATAATTTCATATAAGGAATTAAGAAGACATCTATTTTAAGTAATCTAAATAATCATTAACAATGAAGTAAAAATATTATAATTTTTAGATAAAAATAGCTAAGACAAATTATACTTATCTCATAATTGCCAAAAACTTTCTTTCAAAAATATAAAATAATAATTATTTGCCTAAGCCACCTAGAAGTCTTTTACAGCCCATTAATTAATAGTAATGTGTGATTTGTTTAGTTTATTGCATTTTCCACAACTCATTAAATCTGGGCTTATATGTAGTCGTAGCCTGCTTTGGTTTCACTTGTTTTAATTACTTTTTGACGATTTAAGACAATAGCCATATGGATTCAAGTTTGTTTTTTTTCTCCTTCCCTGCATCACAGCATAGTGCTAACTATTACTATTCCTATTTATACATATTTTAAAATACAATAGTCCTTCTTGAGAATACTGCTGGTTTTATATTATAATGCCATAGTTTATTAATTTCACATGTTAGCAGAATCCAGGAATATATAAGAATGGGTACTCTAGCTTCTGAAATGTTCTGAGGATGTAATTTGTAATAAGAAATAATGAGATTTTATAGACTATTTAGGTGGTTTCCAAGTAGCTTGTCAGGAGTGCTCTTGCTCTAAAGTATACTTCTGAGTATAGAAAGCCAGTAAGCTGTCCTTTTTTTGCACACTCAAAAAATTTAGGAAAGGACACAGCTCAACAATTTCCTTGGCCGATATTATGGGTACAGAAGTTCTGGTTCCTTATCCTACATTATTAGTATTTCCTTCATTTAAAATAAAAGGTTATCTTTTAATGATTGCCTATGTTATACTTGGTATAGTATTAGGTGCTTAAGATATATAATTTTAATTTTCAGTATGATCCTGCAAGGAAACTGTGTTTATTATACTTTGCTGCTGAGAAAATTGAGGCTCAAAGAAACAGAAGTTCCTATTCGTGGTCTGTTTAAAATCTTCCCCAAACTCGGGGTGCCTACTGTCCCTGGTGGAGTTAAATTTCTTGGATAGTTGGTGCTGTTGCACACATCTTGTGCCTCCTAGCCACTTGGCATCACTATCAGAGCTAAGATTCAGGAACTAATGCTAACATGAGTTAAGTTTTTGCTGTTCCATGAATCAGAGCTGGGACTACTAATTTACTGCTGTGGCCTTTTGTTGAGGAAGTCTCGCAGGAACCTGGAACCTGCTGGATTCTGTTTGTGGGTACTGTCAGGTTGTATTTCAGCTCTTTGGGCTCCTCTCCCCTGTGGACACCTCCCCAAGAGGCACACTGTTGTGCAGTATTTATCAACCCCCATTATAACTTCCTCTATAATTTGTATAAAAGAATACATTTGCTTGGGGAACTGTGATTTATAGGCCACCAGGAGTTGTGCAGATATTTGGGGACTTTTATAATTTTAGTGAGTGGAAACTACTTGAGGTAATTGCCACATAATCAACCTACAATATCCTCTTATTGAGTACTATTGTTCTATTTATCTATGTAATAGATTAGTAAATAGAAAATAGATAAATAGATCAATGATAATAGACCAATAGACCAACAGACCAATAGATAAATAGAAAACTTCTTTTACCTCATAAAAAATAAGCTCCATAGAAATTTAAGAGGTTAATTTTCTCCATGCTTTTTGTTAGGTTTAGGCCTTAAAATGTTTATAAAACAGTATTTTTGCATGCATTTGCATATCTGGACCTATGAATTCAGTGAGGCACAGTTTCATACACATTACTGAGAGGGAACTGAAACTCTGAGAAATGGTGATTTATTAATCCAGTGATGATTTCAATCCTGAATTTACTGAAAAGTCTTGCCTTTTTCTTCTATAGATCTTGAATTACTATTATATAAATTGATATTATATAAATATAATTAAACTCAAACTTTTAACATATCTTACCTGAAAAAGATCGAGTTTTATTTCCTATGAAATTGGTATAACACTTTAATTCTTTAAATAAGAACTCTAGCAAGGATAAAATTGATCTCTTCAACTATCTACTTCCTAAATCTCCTTTCTATCTGCCAAAATGGCTATCTTATTTCCTTCCTCGTATCATTGTAAATACATGGCTGAAATCTACTCATTTCTTTGGACTGTGCACTAGGAAACAGCACCACCAGCAGCAGGTTTCTTTTTCTTCTTCTTCTTTTTTATTTTATTTTTACTTTTTTTTAGCAGCAACTTTCTGACAAGGCAAAATGTGAGGAATTGGTAATATGTAGTCAACTGACCTGGATAGAGCAGAATGTGGTGTAGACTATGGCAGGCTGATTTTCATAGATTTTATCTCTGTTCAGTTTAATTCTGTATTCCAGGTATTAAATCGGATCTATGCGGCAAAGATGATTAGAAAAGGGTAACTACTCCCTTAGGGATCTATTTTAAAATGTCACAATTAAAATTTTCCAGAAAGTTTAGAGCAATTTTAGCTTCCTGGCTGATGCACAGTATTGAGCAGCACTGTTAGCTTCAGGATGCTATCTAGAAATGAAAATGCTGATTTATCCTTGCCCCCTGCCATGCCACCTAATTGGAAGGCTCCACTCTCAGTGGTACATACACTAATACAGGATTTTGCCGGTGGAACTGGGAATAGCATAATAAATGGCTTTGTGATTGGGGATATGTGCTGTGCCTATATTTAGAAGGAGGAAAATGTTTAATTGCTCTCTAAATAAATTTGATTGCACAAATGTAGCTAGAAGTAGAGAGGTGGGATTTTTTTTTTTTTTCAACTGAGAGCAAAAAGTGTAATCATTTAACTTTCAGACTTACGCTTCAGCTGTAAGAGGTAAGTAACCATGTCCCAGGAAAAAAAAAAACAATGAATTCAAAACTACCACGATCACCTCAC
Source organism: Lutra lutra (assembly GCF_902655055.1). NCBI lineage: Eukaryota > Metazoa > Chordata > Mammalia > Carnivora > Mustelidae > Lutra > Lutra lutra. The sequence goes on along the minus strand of NC_062287.1, from coordinate 32,276,363 downwards.
CCTTCCATTCCTTACCCCTCACCTCCAGCCAGAGACCTTCAGTATATATTTGACAATAATGATGAAATCTGAATAATGGTTCAGACACTCTTCTATTAGAGGAAGCCATGTTTGGTTATTATTAACCTAATTTGTATGTTTTAAATCTTAATTAGACATGGTAAAATGACCTTATCAAAGAATAATATTTAGGGGCACCTGGGTGGTGCAGTTGGCTAAGTGTCCAGCTCTTGGTTTTGGCTCAGGGTCATTATCTAGCCCTGAGTAGGGCTCTGGGCTCGGTGCGGGCCTGCTTAAGTTTCTCTCTTCCTCTCCCTCTTTCTCTCCCCACTATGCATGTGCTGCTTTCTCTTTCTCTCTCTAAAATAAATAAATCTTTTAAAAAGGAATAAGATTTATACATAATGGCAGAATCAGAAATATAGTATTACTGTGTAAGCAAACCAAACTAAAAATTTCTATCACTAAGTTTAATCAGAAGTAAACATTACACCATGAGGAATTTAAACATAGATATTTGGGCTAGAAAATTGAACTTACATTTCAGATGGGATTTTCCCCAGATTTTCTTCATAATTATGGACAAATTGAAAGCTGCCTTCAGGGGAAAAAATGAAACACAATGAAAACTCTCCTCATATATTCCCTCCTTATTGGTATGGAAAGAGGAGTAACTTATGTGTTAATCTCATATACCTTTAAAAGAAATTCAATAACTATATTATATTTGACAAGTTTTTATCCTGTTTCTCAAACTTTAAAATAAAGTTTCTTAAAACATTATATGTTCTTCACAGCAAGAACGTATAAATTGGAAATGAGTATATTTGCAATAATTATTTAGGTTCTTTATCGCCAAATGCATCCTCTCTTTCAGGCCTGACCTGATTGTAGTTAGAACCAGCCTGGATTGCCTTTAAAACATAGGAACACTTTAAAAAAAAAAAAAAAAAAAAAAAAAAAAAGGGACGCCTGGGTGGCTCAGTTGGTTGAGCGGCTGCCTTCGGCTCGGGTCATGATCCCAGCGTCCTGGGATCGAGTCCCACATCGGGCTCCTTGCTTGGCGGGGAGCCTGCTTCTCCCTCTGCCTCTGCCTGCCATTCTGTCTGTCTGTGCTTGCTCTCTCTCCCTCTCTCTCTGACAAATAAATAAAAAATCTTAAAAAAAAAAAAAAAAAACACAAAAAAAAACATAGGAACAGAGTTTAATGTCTAATTTCTTTGTAAGTAGAAATTTACTAATAATAGGATCAAAGCAATCTTAAAATTATTTAAGAGACTACCAAGGGATTTAATAATTATATTCCATTAATATTAAACCCATGAGAACAGAACTAAGGGAAATATACTCTATAAACTTAAACAACAAGATCAAGTTCTTGAAGTAAATATGGATACAAAAGAGAATGGTTTTCTTTTTATAGAATATTGCCAACCTACTGAATTTGTAATTAGTAGAGGATTTTAAATATTAGAGCTCTGCAATTCCTTAATGAAATTGATTAAAATATAGACTGTGGTTAATATAATCATTATCCAGCATATCTTATCATTAGCCAGCCTGCATCTGGATTGCTTAAATTACAAATAATTGTTGGTCTTAATTGTTATTAATTTAGAAAAACAAAAGATTTTCTTCTTCCAAAGCTGATCACCAGCCTGGTGTTAAGAGCTGTAATTTAGATCTTGATAATAATAAATACAGAAGCGTTTCTTTTATAGCTACATGCTTGATGTCAGGCACGAAGAAACATGCTTTATACACATTTATAGTCTAGAAAAAAAACAGAAGGACATAGACACAAAGTTGAAAAGAAAGGAAATATGACAAAGAACTTTGTAGATTCATTGCCCTTTTTCCTTTCCTGGATAGCTTTGAATTTTTCCACAAATGTAGAAACAACAACATTAGGGCCAGAAATAAATCCAGCTGGAGTTGTTTTTCTCATTAAGAGGTTTATGTCTAAATACTTGATGTTTACTTCTCACTAAACCCAGTGGTTGAAATTACTAGTTTGTTTGGTTCATACAGTATTATAATCGACACATTTCTGATGTGGCCATAATGAATAAATGATATTCATTATATATTTAAATATAAATATGATGTTGTTATGAAAGATAGTAGATTAATATCATTAAATACATTATTTAATATGTGATTCAGTTAACTAAAGAATGATTCATAGTATTTAGAGGAAAATAAAATGAAACTATGGTTACACACAATAAAGTAAGATAAAACAAATTTTAAAGGATATACTCATGAGTACTGTCTGCTTTTACTTCTCAATACCCTGTTATCTGCACAGCCACAAAAGTTGTAGTAGTTTTGAAATACACCAAAGTATTTTATTATATGTGAAGTCTCCACTCATCTTTATAGCAACTGACTTTAGTATTTACCAGCTGATATCCAAATGCACTATGGAATGAAAACATAACTTAAAACTTAACTTTTGTTTCTTGATAACAAATATGCAAATATGGTCACTAAATTCATCCATTTGAGTTATTTTTTATTTCCAATAAAATTACTATAGTATGTATTTGATTTATAAATTTCTATTCTGATTCAAAAGGCACAACTTTTAATGAAAAAATGTAAAACAAAAATAACCATGACCTGTAATATTAAAATTAAAATGTTAAACACCTATTTGAAAGGAAATTTCTAGCTTCATGCCCTAAGGACAGCTGATTTTGATAAATAAATATAAGTAAAATATATCATGTTTGAAGATACCTTATAGAAAAAAAAAATCCTACCCCTCAGTTCTCTGAAGATGGAATCTGTAAACTATTATCAGTACATTTTATGTAGTAACGTGTACCAGTTTCTCAAAATATTCAACTTAAAGATTTATGTCTATCATATGGCTCTTTAATGACACTTTCCCATTTAAAAATTATTGCATAATTGAGATTAAATACTTTCTTAAAAATTTTAAAAATGAGAGTCACTACATGTAATAAATGATATATTAATAAACAATGTAGCCATGCTTAATAGTATATTTTCATAATAGGCCATGTCAATTTGATGTTTTATTTTGTGATTAAATCTATAAACTATAATACAGGCCCAAAGACAACAAAAAACTTTATAACAATGCATTATTATAAAGCAAATATCTTTGTAACTACCACCCAGGACAGGAACTAGAACCTTGGCAGTGATTCCAGAAACTGTGCCTCATTGCAATTTCAAACCTCTCTCTACACATAAAGAGCCATTATCATGAATTTAAACTGTTAGTTCATTAATTTAGATTTATCACCCATGTGATCATCCCTATAGTTTGCTTTTGCACAGCTTTAGAAAATATGTCTTTTTAATTCTCCCCTTACCCCTTTCCTTTCCTTACAACTCTGTTGAGAAATCTAGGTCATTTGACCTTAGAGTTTCCTACAGACTGGAAATTTCTGATTGAGTGTTCATAGTACTGTTCAACATCTTTTTTTTTTTTTTTTCACAAATTGCCAGCTGGATCCAGAGGCTTGATCAGACTCAAGTTTGATCCTTTTCAAGATGGGAGTACACTCTCCTTGGAAGGTAGACGATGTTTGGTCGTCCTTCTTTTTGTGATGTTGATAGCTACTGATAGATAATCTATATCCATTAATAACTGGGTTTGTAAAATGAAAATATTCTAAATTTGACATGTGTATTTCAGTTATTAGTTGGAATGCTTTAATGAATAGACACTTCCTTCTAATCTGCTTAGGTTACCTAGTCATAGAATTCATACAGAAAAAGCAGGACAAATGCTTGATTCTTTGTCTTTATTTACCAGTTTCCAAGTTAACAATTTGGTTCTCTTTCATTCAGATAAACAGTTTTTTTGAAAACAAAAGATATCATGAATTTAAACGCATTGGTAGAGTTCAGTCAGTTTCCATTATTATCTTTTTTGAAATTTGGATTTTCCTCTTTTAGCTACTGGAAGTCCCTTCAAGATGGCTCCTAGTATCTTTCAGTTTGATCCTAGTGATGACCATCTGGTGTGACAAGCCCCAGATTTAGGGTTGATCATTTGTCCTAGAGCCTCTATTTTTTTTTTAAACTGGGAAATGGTATATCAAGAACACAGGTAACTAGAAGTACTCATTGCTACAGTATTATTAAGAATAAAATATTTCTTGAGTAGATACATACTAATACTTACAATCTGAATCCAGGATTATAGTGCTTTTTACATATCCTTTTCAGAACAACAGTACTTCCTTTCTTCCACACTGGGAATCCTGGTTTTTACAACCAAGGATGATAGAATTAGAATATCTCCTAATTATTCATTTACTTTATCTCATATTATGCGTATGAGGTTCAGAATAACAATACTATGGCAAATCACAAATAGGAGAATTATTTTTCTTTCCATATCTGGTTTGATTTTGTTTGGTTCATATACTCGTTTGAATCTAGGTTTATTCATCTACTAAAAGTTGATTATCGGGGCACCTGGGTGGCTCAGTGGGTTAAGCCTCTGCCTTAGATCATGCTCAGGTCATGATCTCAGGGTCCTGGGATCGAGCCCCGCATCGGGCTCTCTGCTCAGCAGGGAGCCTGCTTCTCCCCCTCTCTCTCTGCCTGCCTCTCTGCCTGCTTGTAATCTCTCTCCTTCTCTCTGTCAAATAAATAAATAAATCTTAAAAAAAAATAAAAATAAAATAAAAGTTGATTATCAGAGGACTTTCTAAATTTGAGTGGAGAAAAGTGCAATCAAACTATTGATTTTCTTCTGATTATTTCTGAATAATGGAAAAGTCATACAATTTTCCATAGCAATAATGAATTAAAAATTATAAAATGTGGTTAATGTGTGTATGTTCCAGCTGCACTGTATTCTTATAACATAGCTCTAGCCAAGCCTCAGCTTCCTCAGATATATGTATTTTTCTCATTGCTCACATTATTTTAAACATTATCAAAACACTATATCTAGTACTCGACACATTTGTAATAACTCATTCCAAGTCATCTCACTAAAAACCTGTGAACTCAGACCTATCTTTCCAGAGTACATACTCAGTACACACCTGTTGAATGAATGATCGATTAAATGAATGAAGCAGCTTTCTCATGTTTCAGAGAAATGTTAAAAATATTATTTTAGCTCTATATTTAACAGGCACATTATACAAAGACTTTTGTATATTTCTATAAACAAATATACAATATTTGTAAAGTGATTTTTCACCTCAGAAAAATAAATCACAAAGAGTAACATATTTCTTATTTGATTTCAATTAATGTTACTCCCTTCCATTCCTTCAGGTTGGACATTAGTAATGTATCACCCTGACTAATTATAAAGAATGAAAGACTCCATATTATCCTTCAGTGAAATACAGCTAAGAAATTTTGATACCCTTCTCTGTTTTTAATATGCATAGTTGTTACTGTCTAGCCTATCTTTTTTTTTTTTTAATCTTTTTTGCGGTGGGGGAGAGAGTGTGTGCATGGAGGGTGGGAAGTTGTGGCAGAAAAGGGGCAGAGGGAGAGGAGACAGAGAATCTTAAGCAGCCTCCGTGTGGAGCTGGAGGCAGAACTCAATCTTCCACCCTGAGACTGTGACCTGAGGGGAAATCAAGAGTCCAGTGCTTAACCAGCTGAGCCACCCAGATGCTCCTAGCCTATCTTCTACCTTTAACTGAGCTGAGCTATCCCTGTGCCATGCAGCCAACATCCATACAAAATCTCCTAGTCTATAAATTGTTCAGCGTCTGCATTGGAACCCCATTATATTGACTTGTTTTGCAGCTTTCCAGATCTATTATTAGTACCCTCTATTCCTAACTTCTCCCTCTTACCCCTAATTATGCCTTTATACTTACCTCTGACAATTGATGACTGATTTTGTTCTAATCCTGACTCTAGTCCTCCTCAGTGATTGTGCTTGGTTCACAGACTATAGTCCTTCCCTCTGCTCCAGGCAGCACTTTGTTCTTTATTCAACTTCATCCTGAAGATCCAGCTACATTATATTTAAAGCAGGGTGTCAGTTGTGCATTAGGAGTGTAATGAAGAAATGGTCTCAGTACATGTACATTTAAATTGAACTCTACAATAAACATGAGTTGTTCAAACTTCTTGATCCAGGTATTAGATGAATAATTGATCCTTCTTTAAAGGCTGCAGTATTAGAGTTAAAAATGAAATATTTTATAAATTCAGCATTTTATAACTTAGCAAACCCTGCAATACGTATTATTCCAGTGCTCCTGAACCATGTAGTCCTGAACAGGGAAGATTATGCAGTGTTTTACAGAATTAATGAGGCTCAGAGACATTAGTAATTTTCCAAGATCACACAGAATTTGAGTGAAAGAATATGATTGAATCTCAACATCTTACTCCTACATCAAGTAATAAATTTCATTATTTCATCACCAATTGTATAATAATGGCCAAACTTCTTAACTTTTACATGCCTCAGTTTCTTTTATACTGTTAAATGATTTTCTCTGTCAAAGTGAGATAACTATGTAAATTACCTTGAACTCCTGGGGGGGGAAAGGTGTAGGAGTGATAATTAGATGCCATGGTATTATAGATGTTTTTAAATAGAGTTGAAAGGTTCATGGAATAAAATTCTTTCCATATTTTCATTAATATGGATTTTTAATACCCTTTGGAAGTTAACCTGGAAAGTGTTTCCTTTTTTTATAATACAAAAGGAACTTCATTCTCATTGACTCTGAATTTCTTTATGGCAGAAAATAGACAAGTTACATGAAACCCAAAGGATATGCAATCATTTAAATAGACCATTTTACCAATGGACATATCTATCTTTAATTGAACTTCTCAGCCTGACCCCACAGGGAATAAAAATCTAGTGTTTCAAACCCACTGGAAATTTTGTTTCTGAATTTAGGTCCACTAGATCAACAGTGGCATGCCCCAGTGGAAACTAGTTCTGCTCCTATATTTTGCCTTTTGAACTTACCAAAACCAAGTTATCTGCTTCTAAATGAGAGAAAAATTCCTTTCTGTGGATTTTACAGCATTAAAAAAAAATCTAAATGCAAGGTATTTTATATTTGCATTTTTAAAAAAATATTTTATATATTTATTTATTTGAAAGAGAGAGAATGGAGAGAGAACATGAAGGGGAAGAGTCAGAGGGAGAAGCAGACTCCCCACAGAGCAGGGAGCCAGATGCAGGACTCTATCCTGGGAACCAGGATCATGACCTGAGCCGAAGGCACTAGCTTAACCAACTGAGCCACCCAGGCACCCCTATATTTGCATTTGTAATCAACCATTTAGAATAAGTTAATTTTTATGTTTATCCTTTAGTTATCTTTATTATTTTTAATGGTGACAGTTTTACTTTACCAATGTATAGATACGGCATTTTTCATATAGCCAAGTCTTACTTAGTTGTTTAAAACTAGATGCCATATAAGTGTACATCTCTGTACAGCTTTACACAGTACAGTATCTGTGTTTACATTTTGGACTTCAATTTACCTACTTATTAAAATCATTTCAGGACTATTAAATATGTCCATATTGCCTACTGACTTTACAAATAATGTCAGTAAAATATGAATTTATTTCAGCATTTGCCATCAAGAATTTCTAGAATAGTCACAAAATTCTCACCTTCTTTTTTATTCCTTTGAAGGGTAGCATTCTGTCATACTACCTGGTAATGAACCTCATACTGAGCAGTCTATTCCAAAGCAGGCTACCTTAATCATTTCTTATAAAGAAATTTCACAATTTCCACATCAGTTATTTTCTGTTAAATAAGTAGGCTACATTATACACTGCACCCAAGTATGATGGTATTTAGAATCATAAAGCAGAAAGGAACTTTGAGATGATTTCTTCCAACCCTCTCTTTTAGAAATAAGCAAACTTAGATCTACAAAATTAAGTCTTTTCTAAGATGACAGAGCTGACTGGTGAGACCTCTGAGATTAGAGTTAAATCTCCTGACTCTTATTCTTGTCTTTCTGCTTTTTTTTTCTTTTATACTGCCTCTCCTATGTGTTTTGTTGTAAAAGATAGATAAGCTGATTTTCTTTAATTAAGAGAAAATTTCTAATGACATGGGAGAAGATAATCAAAAGCAGGGTGAATTATTACTGTACAACTTGGAATTTTTCAAATTCTAAACAACAATGCAGTCTAGTGATGACTTATATCTAATAAGTGACAGTATGCATTTAAGACAACAAAGAAAAATGATTTTAAAAACCACAACACAGGGACGCCTGGGTGGCTCAGTTGGTTGGACGACTGCCTTCAGCTCAGGTCATGATCCTGGGAGTCCCGGGATCGAGTCCCGCATCGGGTTCCCAGCTCCATGGGGAGTCTGCTTCTCTCTCTGACCTTCTCCTCGCTCATGCTCTCTCTCACTGTCTCTCTCTCAAATAAATAAATAAAATCTTTAAAAAAAAAAAAACCCAACACACTTAAAGAAACATACTTCTTCCCCGAATCAATACTTTTGTTGGAATTTTTGAGAAAATACTTACAGAAAGTGCTGGTGATTATTTCTGTTAAACCAGTGAGAAAAAGCAGGGCCCTTGCTAAATGGAAGACCAAGGAAGCCTTCATAAGCAGAAAGTTAAAAAAAAGAAAAATACTTGTGTGAAAGCTCTTCTACCCTGTCATTATAAAATTCAATTTTCCTTGGTACTGATGAAATATGTCAGCAGACCACAAGTACACATTGGTAGCTTTTAGGGGGTGTTGAGAAATTTGAAATTGGACAGGACAGATAAACACAGATGAAATCTGACACCACTAGCGACTTAGATACTGCAGATTTCAGAAGCTTTTATCAGCATTATTTCCACACACAGACTCGGCAGAAACTACTTTTTACTTTTTTTTTTTTTTTAACTTGTGGCTCTCTGTCCTAAATTTTTTAAAATACCATATATACCGCTTTCTGAGTTTATGTTCTAGACATATGTTAAATACTCTGAACACATCATTCCATGTGGTACTCAAGACACCTTTCCATGAACTAGTGGAAATTATATATTACAATGAATTCTACAGAGAAAGAGGTTAAGAAAGTAGCCTACAATCTAGAGTAAGTGCTGGAAAGCAGATTCAGTGCTCAGCCCAGCTAGCAGCAGTCTGTGATCTTTTTATTATTATTTTTTTAAGATTTTATTTATTTTTTTTGACAGACAGAGATCACAAGTAGGCAGAGAGGCAGGCAGAGAGCGAGGAGGAAGCAGGCTCCCTGCTGAAGAGAGAGCCCCATGCAGGGCTGGATCCCAGGACCAGGGATCATGACCTGAGGCGAAGGAATAGGCTTTAACCCACTGGGCCACACAGGCACCCCAGATGTCTGTGGTCTTATGGACACCACAGTGGGGCAGCTGAGCAGTAACCAATGGTACAATTGCTTTCAGGAGAAGCAATATTCATTTGCTTAAATATTTGACTTCCTTAAAGATAAAAAGTAAACAAAACCAAAACTAACTGCAGCATGTGAGAACTTCTCTAAGTGTGATGTAGGCTTCCTCCTGGCCGGCCAATTTTCCCCTTCTTTTCACTGTTCTTAAATTTATGCACAGTTGAAGAAGATTATACTTGGTTGTAGATTACATTTCCCCACATATGCATAGCAAATGTTTATTAATATCTCAGTTATAATCAGTGAAGTCACTAAAAATATTTCCAATTGTGGAAAGCAATTAACTTAAAATATAAAAGGATGAGATAAGGCATTAATATTTTCATTGATCTACTGGCTATTTTCTTCTGAGAATAAGTTAGAAATATTTACAGAAATATGTAGCTAACAGTTTTTTCTGCAATACTACTTATGGTTTGAGAAAATTAAATGTAAAAACTAAGATGAATCACTCTCTTCCACTCCATTCATATTCTTTTCACTCATAGCCAATAAAACAAAACAAAATAAAAAACAAAACATAAGACTGACACAATAATGACATAATATCAATTAAAATAAAGTTCAAAGTCTGTCAGAGTTAATGACAGTTAATGTCAGAAGCATGTCTGAAGAAAATATTTGAGCTATTTGCTCAGTTTTACAAAAATATTAACATTAAAGACTTATGCAATCAGAGAAAGAATTATCATATGATCTCACTGATATGAAGAATTTGATAAACAAGACAGAGGATCATAAGGGAAGGGAGGGAAAAATGAAACAAGAGGAAACCAGAGAGGGAGAAAAGCCATCTTAATCTCAGGAAACAAACTAAGGGTTGCTGGAAGGGAAGGGTGTGGAAGGATGGGATGGCTAGGTGATGGACATTGGGGAGGGTATGTGTTATGGTGAGTGCTGTGAATTGTGTAAGACTGATGAATCACAGACTTGTACCCCTGAAACAAATAATACATTATATGTTAACTAAAAAATTGAAGACATAAAAATAAGCAATATCTTGTATAACATTATGAATTGGCTTTGACCTTTCCAAAATATTGTTCTCTAGTTCTGACAAATAATCGTTTGTTTAAATTACCTTCTCAGTCAAAAATTCCAAGACATTATTACACAATATTAGGAATAATATAATTGTCATTTCTGTTTAAGTATGGAAAATGGTATTTTAGATTGTAAAATATTCCATCTACTAATTCAACCATCTATTCATGAGGGAACACAGGGAAACGTTATGACTTTCTTTAATATTAAAAGAGAAAAGAAAAAAAATAGAAAAAATAAGAGTCATTCTTTGAAACAAAACTTATAAAGTACACCTAAAATTGTCATGCTTCATCAGAAGCTACTCAGTAAGAAAATTAAGAAAATTAAGGCCAACTATGAAGATATTAATTGACTTCAAGAGTTGCAAGCTAGTTTTAATTAAAACCGGTGGTAATTATTTAGCATACATCTGTGACTTAAAATGAAATTCTGACAGGTTGTGCAACAGTGTGAATATGGCCATGTTTTTGGAATTATTGTAGGTATGATGAGTGAGATCTCCTTTGTGCTGAAGGCAGTCAAGAAACAAAAGCTTCCAAAAGATACATATTTGATCTACACAATACAGATACAATAAACTAGGAACCACAGTACAAGAAACTGTTTTTGTGCTCCAACAGTTAAATTATAATGATTATACAAAATAAAATTTCTGCTCCAAATTTTTAAAAACTATATCTGGAAATGAGACTGTTTCTATATCTTTATGAAATGATTTATATGTGTTATTTATTTATTTTTTTTTACATGGGGGGTGCTCTGGTGCATTTCCCAGGGAAAGGCACTTTTATTCTACATTAGTTATACATTTTTTAATTCATTGTTTCAGTCCATTATTACAAATTACAGATCATTGTTTTCATATCAATAGTGTACATTATGTCAAAAGGAATTTAAGTGCTGCTAGGAAAAAGAAAAAGAAAAAGAAAAGCTTGACTCCTCAGGTAGGGTATACTGATCACAGTGTCATTATTTTTTAAAAGAAAATAAAGGGGAAAGCTTGCTCGGTAAGTGCAGTGTGTAAGCTAAATCTGCCCCGAGGCAATGATTTGTGTACTGGTACAGAAGCTGCCGGCACTAGGTTTTGGGTCATTACTGTGATTTGTAGTGAAGGCAGATCCCCCTCCAGCCGTGTATTTCAGAGTTTGCAGTTTATTCAGCATACTACTATCTGAGAGATGCACAGCATTGTCTGATACCATTCCACAGCTCCCCAGTAAGTTCCTCCTAACTCATCTTGTTCATCACAGTAGATCACAGTCCTAGCTATTACTGGTGATCAAATATAGCACTGTGTTTATTACTACTCTAGTGCACCTGAATGGGGACACAGAACCCTGACATATAGGTCCAGATGGTACAGGTTATTAATGAAATTACAGATGAATATACAATCTGAAACAAAGCCATTATGAATTATTAGCCTATTTTAGCAAGGATTATAAAGGGACTGTGAAGACCCTAAACAAAATGCTGATAATGTCCATTGGTGAAGATAATATTAACTGCAAAATGACTTTGTACATAGATCATACCCTTAACAGTTATAACTTAGATTGTAGATATGAGTTGTCATCAATAAGTACTCTAGACAGTACTAAAAAGCTCTCCAATAAAAAGACACACATCCATAAAATACAATTAATGCAAATGTTATATGAAGTTGGACAAATCTCCAAAAGCACACTCCCTGCAATCCACTCACCTCTCTACAAAAAAAGAAAGAAGTAACACGTTGCTAAAAACAAGAACTGTGAACAGTGAGCACCCAATAAAGGAGATCTGGCTTAATTGGTAAATGCTACCATCAGTAATATGTTCATACCTTAGTTTTGGCCCAGCAGCAAGACTTTCTGAATAAATCTGAAAACAACTTTTGAGAAACCTATAGCATTTGTTCCTGGATAAGGAGAACATAAAGGGAATGACTGACCCAGATCCAGCTTCCTTATAAACATGCTCATGGTGTTTACTACCAGAAAGATAACGGAGAGTCCCTATCAAAATAACAACAACAACAACAACAACAACAGCAACAACAACAACAACACCATCTCTAATCAGTTAGGATATACTTATTATAAATAAACAAAAGTTTACGTATTTATCAAATATATGGAGAATAAGAAAAGCCAATGTTTTCTACCCATGTAATTAAATATAAAACCAGGGAGTCCACAAAATGAATCAGCTTCCTTTAAGAACAATGTTTTCACACACTTTGCAGAATCACCATCTGTAAATCAGAAACCAAATATGTCTTACTGCAGGAAAAAAAAAAAGATAATAGGAATAAGAAACTGTCTTAGACACTCATGTGTTGCCAGGAAGAAATACTAATTCTCTGCAAAACATTGCTTCTATCTTTTGACTCATTAGTAGAAATTGGTATTGGGGAAGATTTATAATTCAAGTGATTCTGCTTTAATGCTTTGTGTCCAAAAAAAAAAAAAAAAAAACACACACACACACAAAACAAACAAGCAAACAAAAAAAAACTTCGAGGGGACTGAAATTGTTCCAAGACAGGAGCACCTCCTAGCTTCAAAGACAAGCAAATAGAAAATCTCTCGAAAGAAGAGCATTCTGATTCAATCGTAGAGGAAAATGTTACAGCAAGTAAAAAAATTAATAGAAAAAATATCAAATTTTTACCCCTAAAACTTAAATTAATATAATTTTCAGATACAGAATATGAAATAACTATGTGTTAAATGTGTAAAGAAAATTATAATGTAATAAAAATTAAACAAGTATCAAGACACTATCCAAATTGACCAGAGATTTGAAAAAATAATTTTTCAATGAAATATAACAAGTTAATTTGTTAAATCTACAATGGCCATTTCTGAAGCAGAATAGAATATAAATAATAATGAAAGAACAAATATTTGAAAATTCAGTGGCTGAGAATTTCACAAAACTCATGAAAATTATGAGTTCACAAATACCGAAATATCAAAGGTGCAATTTACACTGAGAAGCATGAGTAAGAGAAAAATTCACCTAGACATAGTGCAGTGAAATTGCAGAACATGTACTACAAAGATCTTAAAAACAGAAAGAAAAGACAAAACACTTACAAAAGAATGATAACTAAACTCTTCAACAAAAATAGAAACAGAAGACAGAAAGATAAAAACCTTAAAGTTTGACAAACAAAAATAGCTGTTAACCTAGAATTGTGCACTCAGAAAAATTATCTGTCAAAAACAGGAGTTTAAAAAAAAAAAAAAACTTTGCAACTAAACATAACTACCTATTGTTTAAGTGTGGGTTGCACCTAAGTGACTTCCAAAGAGTATAGTATGGAAAGAGGAAATTAAAGGAGAAACTTTACAGAGGAAAAGCCTGACAAACACTACCTTAACCATGAGATCAAAGACAATAGCAATGAGAAGTCACAGTGATAACATGTCTACTTCATATCTGTGACTGAATGGCAGCAGTTTAGCTCAGTGGTCTCCCTCCTCAAAACTCATAAACCCAACCTAATGACGAGAAAAACATCAAACATATCCCAGTTGAGGGACATTCTTAAAATACCTGTCCAAAGTTCCTCAAAATTGTCAATGTCATCAAAAAGCAAGGAAAGTTCAAAAAATTTTCAGAGCCAAGAGGAGCATAAGGAGATACAACAATGTAATGTGGTGTCCTGGATGGAATCTTGGGACAGGAAAAGCAAATTAAATAGAAACTAAGAAAATCTGAAAAAAAATATGGATTTTACATAATAATAATTTATAGATATTAGTTCATTAAGAATGAAAACCATACCGTACCTATGTCAGAAAATGATATTAGAGCAAACTGAGTATGAACTATATGGAAACTTTCCCTGCAAGCATCTCAACTTTTCTGTAAATTTCAAAGTGTTCTAAAATGATAAAAAATAAAGAAGCTATTTTTAAAAAATGTAAGTACTAAATACATGGCATGGACATTAAGTGCTGTGTTCAGAGAAGGATTAGTCTTTCCAGCTGGCAGTGCTGGCAAAATTTACTAGAGGTGGTGAGGACTGGGCTCAGCATTAGAAGCTGGAAATTAACCACTTAACAGGGATTTCCATTGTAATTTCCATTGTAAAAACTCTTCTTTCTGGTTCATAATTAGCTTGAATCTGATAATTTGTCTTCACTAAAATGACAATATGCTAGTACATGTTCTGATAATAAAATTAACACCATTCTTTCTATTTCTTCACATGAAGCTATCCAATATTCCATTGTTTTTACATGTCTCTCTGGTATGAATTTGTTTGTGTGTGAGCTCACAAACAAATGTATATATGAAGACTTTGGAATTAACTTACCTAGAGCAGATACTATATTTTTAGAAAGTGTGTTTGGCTTTACACAGTTTAAACATTTGAGGCTAGGGTTCAAGAGAGATAGAACTACTCTTTTTTGGTAGTGTTTGTGCAGCTGTTGCCATTGCTTTGCCAGGTTTTTTGTTGATGTTTGTTAGTTTGTGTGTTTGTTTGTTTTCCAGAAAGATGCTTCTGGTAGCTTTAATGCCAACCAGTGGCATTCTGTTATTAACCAAGATTAAACAAAATCACCTTTTCTTGCTGCTGTTGCTATAGTGATTATTTTCCTTACCATTTTCACCCATTACTTATTGGGTAGGTTTCCTAAAGTCCAGTTTTAGTCCTCCTGGTGGCTATTTCACATTTCAAACAGATGCTACATTTGTTAGTAAACTTTCCAGTATTTACAAGGAAGGTGATATTTCTCATCCTCATTTTCAAAGAAACTAGGCTTGGATTCAGAATCAGTCATCAAAATCTCAGAGTTTAATTTCAATATTGTTAATTTCCAATTAATCTTGAAGCCTATAAAGGTACCAGAATCATGAATATGATATTAACAGTTCTAGCTATCTGAAACCTAAACAAAAACTAAGGAATATCAAATTTTATAGGCTGTTTTCTTCACACTGTGTGTGTGTTTACTGCCTATAAAAAATGTAACTAAAACTGAAGGGGAAAAAAAGAATTCCCAGTGTATTATGACAGATACTGGCAACAAGGAAAAACATGAATTCACAGCAGTTGTATCAATGATTCTTGAAAATCGTACATTTATAAACACACAGAGAAGTTGAAAATGACTGTTTGCTAACTATTCTTTGAAAAGTCTTTCTCACCTTAGTAGTAAAATACCAATGATTATGCAGAAAGTTGCAAATACTAGCTATAACTTTATAACAGTCATAATAAGCTGAAAACCTGATGTCAAAGTGTAGAGAAAATTGCATGAAATATAAACAACATGGTGCTAGATTTAGGAACACCTAAATTTTACCTTTATATAAAGCAGAGTAGTGTCACTTATTGAAAACAAGAGAGGAAAATATAGTGTCCTTTTCCAATGGCATAATATTACTATATCAGTACTGCTGTCCAAAATCATCAGAGTATTTTTCTTTACCTAACCCAAGAGTTTGCAATAAGTTG
Source organism: Lutra lutra (assembly GCF_902655055.1). Classification (NCBI taxonomy): domain Eukaryota; kingdom Metazoa; phylum Chordata; class Mammalia; order Carnivora; family Mustelidae; genus Lutra; species Lutra lutra. Next base: position 32,260,461 of record NC_062287.1, on the reverse strand, counting down.
TAGACAGCACCTTCTGTAAATCTATAGAGTAAAAAAATAGAAGTAGGCCTACAGGAGGCACATTGCTTCTAATTTATATAATCCTAGTAAACAAAATCTTTATGGTATGACATAAAAATATAAAAAAGTTTGATAACATTGGATATTAAAATTTGTCATTTTTGTTGCTCCCAATCAGTTTAATGTCAGAACTAGGTAATTAAGAGATCTCACCTTACTTAGTCTAATAGAGCTACAGTAAATTAGTGTCTGCTAGATCTGGGAACGGGAAAAAATCGTGTAAACATCGACTTGCCCTATAGTAAGTAATCTAAGGAGACATGATCAGCATAGTAATTGAAATGAAAAGTTTATGTACCTTATCTGTTGGAAAATATCAAGTGTGGAGACCTCTCTTTAAGGGAGAACAGGAAAAAAACCAGAGAATTAAAAACATGAATAATGTGTGTCTTATCTGAAAAAAACTACTAAATAAAGGGAAGATAAAATGAATCTGAATAATCTGAAGAGGTAAAAAAAATACTATAAAAAGTAAGAAACACTTTCTTAAAAAAATTAAAATAGTTTCAGACACCTGAGTGGCTCAGTCAATTAAGCATCTGCTCAGGTCAGGATCTCAGGGTCTGGCTCAGTGGGGAGTCTACTTCTCCCTCTGCCTCTGCTCCTCCCCCTGCTTTCTCTCTCTTTCTCAGATAAATAAATAAAATCTTGAAATAAGTAAGTAATTATTTAATAAATAAAATGGTTTCACAATCACAATAGAAAGCCAAAATATGCCATTTATAGCAAAAGGGGAAAAATTATGAGGAGTAAGCAGGCAGAATTAAAGGTGCAGACTAAAGAGAAAGACAAGGAAATGAAAATGAGAGGGAAAATAACTGGTAAGAAGAGACAGCTAACCTAAGAACCAAAAGAGAAACCAAAATGAAAACTGAAACAATCATCACAGACAAAATGAGATAAGTTTTTAAATTGAACAAAAGGAGCTAAATATATAGGTCATATTAGGTTCACAATATGCTGTGGAAAATAATGAATAAAGATCTATAATTTGACATATCATGGCAATTTTAATGACAGTGATGAAGAAACTATTTTTAACTATTTCATTGAAAAAGTTTTTAAAAATCCATTTGATCCCAGTCTTCTCTTCTATATACTAAATGCTAAATAATAATGAGTAATGTCCCACTTTTTGAAGAAAGTATAACCAAAGAAATACAAATTATGGAAGTTGATATTCATATCTGAATGTGACAAGTCGATATCTCATTTGTGGAAAATTCTATGAAGATATATCACATACAAGCATTTGAAGATTAAGAGGAGAATCACAACTTAAAATTCAAAAATCTTGAAATTTTGCTTTGAGGAACTAAATATTTGTTTCTAAAGCTAGTTAATCTTAAAGCTTATGTAAGGGAAGAACAATGTTAAAAATTTTTAAGGCAGAGATATCTAACATAAACATACAATAACTTAATAAACACAGTTCTGGCTCTAAATCAGATTGTGTTAATAATGTTGAGAAAAGGAAGTGAATAGTTTTGATTTAAAAGTTTGCTAAGACCCTCCTTTTAGATGGAGAAGATATTAAAAAGTTGTCATACTGTTCTTCATTAATAAAAATGTAATTCTATTTTCCTTTTGAAAAACATAAAACTTTTTAAAAAACATAGATGACAGTCAAGAGAACTAGCCTGATAGATATAACTTAACATGTATGTAAATATTTTATCATAGTTAAGACAAACTATTCTATATTAAAAAGAACAGAGAAAAGGAATCAATATAAAAGCTTAAAATGACAAAATAAAAGCAGATATATCATCTGTGACAATAACTATAAATGCACTAAATTACTCTATTAGAATTCAATGAATATGAGATTATTAAATTTGTTCTATATAACTGAAGTTTAAATTTCCAGTTTGTGAAAGTGCATGTGCACACACACACAACACACAAACACACAAGAACAGATTATATGTAAAATAATAGGCAAGGGGTACCTGGGTGGCTCAGTCAGTTAAGTGTCCAACTCTTGCTTTTGGCTCAGTTCATGATCTCAAGGTTGTGAGATCAGGCCCTGAGTGGGCTCCATGAGGAGTCTGCTTAAGATTCTTTCCCTCTCCCTCCCCCGTTGCTCCTCCCCCTGCTCATGCACTCTCTCTAAAATAAATATATGATAGATTGATATATATAAAGAGGTAGACAGATGATAGGTAAGATCTTTTAAAAGAATTTTTAAAAATAGAATAAAAGAATAGGCAAAATATGTTCTAAAAATACAGCAGAGATGGTTAATAGTAATGTTAGACCAACTATATTCAAAAAGATCAAATTCATTCATTGAGCTCTCATTTATGTGCCAAGTATTCTTTTTGATGCATGGGATATAGTACTAAGTTACAGATTTGGTCCTTGTCCTTATGAAGCTTGAAGGAGCCAAGCTTTTAGCAAATAATCACACAAAGTTATGTACAGTTAAAATAAAGGAAAGTAATATTCAGTGTGTAAGCATATAATGTTGCAAGAGAGGCTTTGTGTGGAATCATGGCTTAAAAAATGGTACTTAAATTAACACCTTAAAAATTAAAACTTCAGTTCACATATAACAAAATATGTATTTTGCTTGCTGATTTGTGAGTATGTAGGGATAGGTTGGAGAGAAATTGCAACACTGCAGGCAGAGAAAATAAGAGCAAAGCCTCCAAGCAAGAAATAAGATAATAATTTTATATTCGTAAAAGATATTGTCAGTAATGGAAATATAAAACTTGTGGACCATTATGCATTAATGGTAAAATAAACAAAGCAAATACTATTGGGATATCAATGAGAAATTGGCAAACGAGGGGAACAAATTTATCACATATCTTTTGGTTTTTTTATATATTTCCAGGAATCCAAAAATGAGTTAATAGTTAGAAAATTTATTTAATATAACATAGCATAGAAATAAATATATTAAACTTTGGTTTTATTTTCAGATACCAAAAAGTTAATGGATTAAATGTAAATTCTATATTTAAAAAACAGTTGAGTGAAATATAAATTATTCGTGAAACTCTCTTAATTTTTTATTCTATAAATGGGTCTGTTTACTATTGCCTTACATTCTCAGCAAGCTAGTACGGCTTGAAGATAGTAAGTATTCAATTAAATTTTATCAAAGTAACTAAGAATTAATTAATAATGTAACAAATCAATCTTTGGGGATTTTCCATTATATCCTATTACTGTTTTTATATCACTGTGTTCTCCTGCTAGACTCACTCATTCACCAAAATTTTATGTTAGTATCTCTTCACCAAAATTTATGTTAATGATGTTAAAGTGCCTCTGTCGTCATGAAGGACATAGGCTCTGGAAACAGATGTTCTGCTTGGAATTCCATTTTTATTGTTTACTACTACTTCTGCATAATGTTGGGTAATTGTGCATAACTTCTCTGAGCCTCAATCCCTCATTACAAAATAAATAAACAAAAATTTACAATAATGAGTAATCAAAAAATTTTTGTGAGAACTAAATGAAGAAAATAGATATAAAGCCCTCGGTATAATGGTTTGCAGGTACTGTGTGTTCAATAAATGTTATCTGTCATCATCACCATCATTATTATTTTACTTCCCTTCTCTGTATCTTTTAAAGATTTGCTTTGAGGTGTCATTTGAACTATGAGCTGTGAAGATAATCACAATATTTCTTAGAATTATTATTGGTCATATCTTCTCTATTCAAGAACATAAAATGACTTACTTTTTCCTAAATCTAAACTCAGCTCACCAGTTAAAGTTTATCCAGTTAACAATGCTTATTAAGTATGTCACATTGTGCCTTACACATAGTAGGCATGCAATGAATATTTGTTTAATGAAGGAAAAGAAGAAAGACAGAAAGAAAGAAAGAAAGAAAGAAAGAAAGAAAGAAAGAAAGAAAGAAAGAAAGAAACGGAGGAAATGAAGGAAGGAAAGAAGGAGGGAGGAAAAGAAAGAAACTGCTATTTAGTAAACATGGTACTGAATGCTAGATACAAGGATGAATATGCTATCTCTTCATATAAAATAATAATAGCTAATATAGACATAGTGAGTTTACTCATTTATTCCTATGATACAGGTTAGAAAACTGAGGTTTAAAGAAGCTTGTCTAAAGTTATGTGGCAGTAAGTGGAAGAGACAGAATTCAAATTCATGCCTTTCTAATTCTAGAGGTTAAGCTCTTTTACTTTGCAAATATCTTACTTCTACATGATGACTTGAACAGGCTGAATAGGTAAGTCATTGGTTCTTTAATAGTTAAATATTATCTATTAAACCTTTCTATTGCTCCTTATTTCAGTAGACTAAACCAGAGGTCAACAAAATATAAATTACAGGCTACATCTGTGCTATTGGATAGCCCAGAAGCTAAGGATTTATTTTTAGATTTTAAAATAGTTGAAAAATTCAAAAATTCAAAAGATAATAGTTTGTAACATGAAACATGTAACTTGAAAATTATATGACATTGCCTCTATAACATCCTCAATTTTGTTTTTTGTCCTAAAGAGGATATTTACTATCTGACCGTTTTCAGAAATGTTTGCTTACCCTTAAACTAGACTATGTGGAATGCCCTCAGGAATGTGGGCATTTACAAAAAACGTATCATGAGCAAGTAGACCCTATGAATCAATCCTATGAAGTCTCTGGGAACTGTTTTACTGTACTTCAGTGAAAAGGAGCTAGAACAAGAACAAAACAGAAACAAAAATTATAATACTACTACTTTTTGAACTGATTCTTACTTAGTGTGACAACCGATTTCATTCTCTAAAGAACTTCTTCATATAATTGGTGGAAATTTCCACAAAAAGTAATGTGTTTTTAATAAGTGATTTACACGTGTATTCTGCCTTCCAAAAAACTTTTGTCTAGTTTCATGGTGAAAAGTCATGTAGGAAGAGTGCTTCAGGTTTATAGAGATGAGCTCTGTAACAAGTGCTTTTTTAAATGTGCATCATTCATTCATTCATTCAACCAATACAAGGCACTGAACTAACCAAGCATAAGTGATATACTGCCAAAAACTTGATTTTTAAAAATTATTTATTTATTTGACAGAGAGATCACAAGTAGGCAGAGAGGCAGGCAGAGAGAGGAGGAAGCAGGCTCCCCGCTGAGCAGAGAGCCCGATGTGGGACTCGATGTGGGACTCGACCCCAGGACCCTGGGATCATGACCTGAGCTGAAGGCAGAGGCTTTAACCCACTGAGCCACCCAGGTCACCCAGGTGCCCCCAAAAACCTGCTTTCTGACCTAGAATAATCTATAGTTTATTTTTTTTTATTTTTGACAAACTGTACAATATGTGAGTTGCTATACACAATAAATTTGAGTATTTGAGTACACGATAAATTTGTGTACTACCCAAAGACCACTTTGCATATTAGTTCAGCCTAAATGAAAATCACAGATTAAAACTGCTGAGGTAATTGAATGCTTAAAAAAAAAAAAAAGCCTATTATAAGGGCAGAGGGGAGAAATTTACTCTAAAGCAAGACATGAGGTTTTTTTAGCCAAGATCTAAGATAAATTGAAAATTGATCACTAATCAGCTGAGTTATGAAATAAACCAACTTCCTTAGATTTTTTTAATTAAACAGGGTATAAATTATTCAGATAGAACTGTTGAGGTTATAGCTTGTAAAAGGAAAAAATGCAAATCTCTGGTACTTGATTTAACTGTACAACAGCAAATGAGCTATGGGAATCAAGAAAGCAAGCAATTTACATCTTAAAACATTTGATCAGGGGGCCAAGACTGTTCTAGCGCTCTGCAAAACACATAGCAGTTGAAAACAAATTTGGAAGAGCAAAACACTCAAACACACATATTAGTTAATTATCAAAAGTACTGATATAACCAATGTAAAAATAAAAAAGAGCAATACAGACATTCTCATGCAATTTTAGACTGGGTTGAATTTGGAAGGGGAAAATCTATCCTGCTAAAATATATAGTGCTCAGATTCAAAAGTATAATTTTACAATCAGTCAAAAAAATTTCTTTAAAAATTTACTCACCAGTTAATTGTATGTTTCCATTAGATATATGGAAAAGAAACAATTATGTTGTCCAGAGATACTCTTCTAAGTAGAAGCTAGTGGAGCTAAAAAATGCCTTGGAGGAGTAAGATATGCATAAAGGGAAGTTTCTTTGTAAAAAACATGGTAGTGTCCCAGAAATCCCAGGTACTAACAGAAATAATTTATACTTTTAAAATTAGAACCACCATGAGTTCAAAAAAAGTAGAAGAGCAAGACATCTCTTGTAAACTTAACTTCTGCTGTAGTTTTTCAGATGACAAAGAACCATCCAGTGGCTTGGCAGTATTATTGCATTCTAATGTTCTCTACATTGTACAGATTAGGAGGGAAATCACTGTTCAGTGGTCAATAATTTTGCAAAAAGTGAAACCATGGAATAATCTCACTTATTATTTCCTACAAATATTTTGTTGTGCCATATGTTGTATGAATATATATACATATATATATATATGTGTGTGTGTATGTGTGTGTGTGTGTGTGTGTGTGTGTGTGTGTATATATATATATATATAAAATACTTAAATCTTACAAAAACTTGATGAGATAGACTTTCTTAAATCTTCATTTTACCAATGAGATGCGGGGGGTGAATTAGTTTAAATTAAATTAGTTTAAATTCACCACTGTGCTGCCATTCCCCTCCCTCACCCCAGCATAAACTTAGACCCTCCTGCTGAGGGCAACTCACCTGATATTGGCTGCTTAGCCTGCTTGATTCAAGTCCCACATGTTTTCACTCTGGCATGACTGCCTTTCTTGGTCAAGCCTCCCTCAGTCTCAGTGTGACAAGGCCCTCTCCCAGAAGATCAGCACAAGCCCCCTTACATACTCTGTCCTTAAGTTTGGAGTGTTTTGGTTTTTTTTTTAAGATTTTATTTATTTATTTGACAGAGAACGCAAGTAGGCAGAGAGGCAGGCAGAGAGAGAGAGAGAGAGAGAGAGAAGCAGGCTCTGCACTGAGCAGAGAGCCCGGTGTGGGGCTCGATCCCAGGACCCCGGGATCATGACCCGAGCTGAAGGCAGAGGCTTTAACCCACTGAGCCACCCAGGCACCCCAAGTTTGGAGTTTTAAAAGTCCGCAGGTTTGGCTGGAATAGATCCTGGAGTACACTGCACAGCACCAGGTGAGAATGCAGGCAAATAACCCAAAGACAGACAGCATGAAAATGGCAATCTGAAAAATGCCTGAGATGCATGGAGGGAAGTTATTTGTTCTTTTAAGAGTGCTTCCCTGAGATCAACAAACAAAGACCCATCACCAGGGACAAAGTTGCTGGCTGGTATTATTTCCCTTCCTCACACCTCAGCACAAACATAGGATCACCTTCAATAAACAGCACAGCATAAACATTGGCTACGTAACCTATTTACAAATCCCACCACCCTGCCCTCTGCTGGTAATGCCTTTCTAAGGCAAGTGTACCCCAGTCCCAGCACAGCAGGCTCCTTACACAGAAGACAAGCAGAAACCCTCACCCACATCCCATCTTCCAACCAGAGAGTTCTGCAGGGCTTCAGTTCTAGTGGAAGTAGCATCAGGTCTCATTTAACAAAGCTGACTAGAGCATACGTAGTTAAAACTCACCACACACTGCCCAGTGTCCAAATACTGCCCACTGCAGGCAATGAGAGCCTCTTCAGACAATTGGCCTGACACATAGAGCAGCCAAAACACAGCAGCAGAGTACATGCAGAACACATCAGAAACACTCCATGAAGCACCAGACCCTGGACATTATATGACCTCTTCCTCATATATAAAGCCATATATATATATATATATGTATATATATATATATATATATTCCATATATATAAAGCCACTACTCTAAGGAGCATGAAACATAACAGGCAGGGTGCCTGGCTGGCTCAGTCAGTTAAGTGTCTGTCTTCGGCTCAGGTTATGATCCCAGAGGATCGATCCCCTCGTCTGGCTCCTTGTTCTGCAGGGAGCCTGCTCCTCCCTCTCCTTCTGTCTGCTGCTGCCCCTGCCCAAGCTCTCTTTTTCTCTGTCAATTAAATAAATATAATCTTAAAAAAAGAGAAACAAACAAAGCCAGAGCAGCAATTCTTATGTCATACAAACTAGATTTTAAATCAAAGTCCATAACAAGGGGTGCCTGGGTGGCTCAGTGGATTAAAGCCTCTGTCTTTGTCTCAGGTCATGATCCCAGGGTCTTCGGATGGAACCCCATATCAGGCTCTCTGCTGAGCAGGGAGCCTGTTTCCCCTCTCTCTCTTCCTGCTTCTCTACCTACTTATGATCTCTGTCAAATAAATAAATAAAATCTTAAAAAAAAAAGACCATAACAAGATATGAAGGGCACTATATCATAATAAAGGTGACTATCTAACAGCAAGATCAAACCATTGTAAATATATATGCCCCCAATATGGGAGAACACAAATATATAAAACTATTAATAACAAACATAAAATAATTCATTGATAATAATGCAATAATAGCCTACTTACAGCAATGGACATATCATCTAAGCAGAAAATCATCAAGGGAAGGATGGCTTTGAATGACACGCTGGACCAGATGGACTTAACATATATAATCAGAACACAGCATCCTAAAGCAGCAGAATACACATTCTTTTCAAGTGCACATGTGACTTTCTCCAGAATAGATCACATATAGGCCACAAATAAGGTCTCATCAAGTACAAAAAGACTAAGATCTTGCCGTGCATCTTTTCTGACCACAATATTATGAAACTCAAAGTCAACCACAAGAAAACATTGAAAAGACCACAAATACATGGAGTTAAACAACATACTACTAAAGAATGAATGGGTCAACTAGGAAATCAAAGAAGAAAATAAAAAAGAAAAACATGGAAACAAAGAAAATGAAAACACATTGGTCTGAAACCATTGGGATGAAGCAAAAGTGGTCATAAGAGGAAAGTATATAATAATAGAGGCCTACCTTCAAGAAAGAGGAAAAATCTCAAATAAACAACTTAACTATATAGCTAAAGGAGCTAGAAAAAGAACAAGAAACAAAAGCTAAAACCAGCAGGAAGGAAATATAAAAACTAGAACAGAAATAAAGGCAGAAACTAAAAAGGACACAAGAACAGATTTATATATATAAAACTATGTAATAGCTTTCAGTATGGTTGTATATATGGCTGTGAATAAGTGATATACACACACACATATGTATGTGTGTATGAATGTATATGTACATACATATATATAGGTATATATATGATTTATATATATATGGTTTATATATTGTGGTATATGTGTATATATATAATATATATTACATATATAATGGAATTTTATTCCATATATAAAATAGAATATTACTGAGCCATCAAATAGAATGAGTTCTTGCCATTTGCAATGACATGGATGAAGTTAGAGAATATTATGTTAAATAAAATAATCAGTCAGAGAAAGACAAATATTGTATGATTTCACTCATGTGAAATTTTAGAAACAAACAAACAAAAAGGAACATAGAGGAGGAAATGGAGAGGAAGATCAAGAAACAGACTCTTAGCTATAGAAAACTGATAGTTACCAGAGGGTACGTGGGCAGGGTGGGGGTTAAATAGGTGATGGATAAGGAGGGCACTTGTGATGAACACCCAGTGTTGTAAGTAAGTAAGTGATGAATCACTAAATTCTACACCTGAAACTAATATTACATTGTGTTAACTAAGTGTAATTTTAAATACAAACTTGGGGGACAAAAAGAAAAAAGTTTAGAAGAAAGACAATATAGTCTGGATTTTCCATGTTACTACATTTTTAAATGGCTAAACTATAAATAAGTTAAAAAATTATCTTGTATTTAATGCAAAAAAGTTTGTGACTGTGCTTGTAATGGTTCTATCGACAGTCACTTTTACTTAATGAGGGTTATATCGCCTATTAATTTGAATAACTTTGTAGATAATCTCCAAATATTATAATTCAAGCATGTTTAATTCTATAAGTTCAAAGTACTTAGAAAAATAAAAATTATTTAAGTTCTTAATTAGAAGTTGATAAGATACCTCTATCTGAAATTTTTAGAGGAAATAATATTTATCAAGTGCTTTTAATTGGTAGTTGTGTGGGTAAGATATTTTCATGTTAGGATATTTTTTACCATAGTCTTTTAAGATATGGCTTATAATTATCTCATCATGGGTAGGAAGCAAAGCATAGTGAAGTAAAATAATTTTCCCAAGGCTCCTGTTAAATAGTGATAGTTGAATTTGAATGTAGGTCTTTTGTTTCCAAAGTCCTTATTTTTATAGCAAAACATATTTTAAAAATATTTTAAATATAAAAAAAATTTTATATATATTTAATATTTTAAATATAAAATATTTTAAATATATTTTTAAGATCCACTGGTTAGTTAGTAACTTAAATAGTTTATATTAAAATAAACCATAGAATTACAATGCTTCTCATAAAATATTTCCAAGGAAATTGATTGAATATCTACTCTTCAGAACTGATTTTTTTTCTTTTACTATCATCTTCAGTAGGAATAGTTTTCAGTGTGGTTCTGTAGACTGCTATGAATAAGACGTTTTCCTGGGAATATATAGAGATGCCATAAGAAAGAATTATAATTATTTGCATCTAGAAACTTTATTTTTTTTGTAATGATTACATGACCAACAAAAAGAAATTTCTTTTTTTAAAAATTGTCTATCCTACACCTTCCATCTCCATCAAGGATTGAAATGGTATACACATGACCTATTTACTATTAAAGTAATTTAATCTTGAGTGGAAATTCTGCTCTAGAAATAGCATGATAATTTGTATATGTTTCAGTGTTATCTGTAAAGTTCAGTATTTACTGGGGATTTTGGGTCTTAAAAGATTATAATTTTTAAAAATGTGATAGCATAGGGGCGCCTGGGTGGCTCAGTGGGTTGAAGCCTCTGCCTTCGGCTCAGTTCATGATCCCAGGGTCCTGGGATCGAGCCCTGCATCGGGCTCTCTGCTCAGCAGGGAGCCTGCTTCCCTTCCTCTCTCTCTGCCTGCCTCTCTTCCTACTTGTGATCTCTGTCTGTTAAATAAATAAATAAATTTAAAAATGTGATAGCATAATATTTGGAAAATATCTCAAAATTTAGGTATTTCAAAATTATAATTTATCAAGTACAATTATATGCTAAAGATAAATATGTAATTGTTTTCAATAAAACAAGCACTTATTTATCAATTGTTTATTAGGTACCCATAGAGTAATGCATTAGGCATTATTTTAAGCAGTGGTAAAACAAAGTGTTTATTCAAAGATTATATTCTAATGTGTTGGGGAAGGCAGATAGTACATATTAAACCCAGTATATAATATGTCAGATGATCATAAGTGTTACGATAGAAAAGGAACCAGAATAAAGAGAACAGAAAGTGGGAGACTGGGAAGAAAGAATTTACTAATCAAGGAAGTCCTCTCTAACATTCCAGCAGAGACCTGCACAAAGTTAGGGATTTCTGTGCAAGTAGTCAGGAGGGAGAGTATCCTAGGCAGAGAGAACAGTTAGGGAAAGAGTCTGGGAATATTACAATGAGCATAGCAAACAAAAAGCCCTATGCTCACAGACTTTAAATTCTGTATGAGGGAGGCACAATAGACAAGAAAAATAAATAGTAGCTTGTTGGAGAATAAGTACCACAGAGAAAAGTTAATTAGGGAAGGAAGATAAGGAATGCATAGGGGATAATTAGGTTGGACTTTTTGATAAGATGCCCAATTGAAGCTCTCTCTATGAATATGACACTGAAATGGAGACCTAAAGGGGGTGTAGGTAACAGCTATGATTATATCTGGGGAGTGGAGGTGAGGAATGTTCTCATAGATTTACCTCACCACATCTCTAGCTGTACCTTAATTCAATTATTATTTTCATGTAACAAATGAGTGTATTTTTGAAATGCCTCTAATTAACTCAACTGATATTTTCAAAAGACTAATTTTAGGGGCACCTGGGTCTGCCTTCAGCTCAGATTATGATCCCAGCATTCTGGGATCAAGCCTCACATGGTCTCTCTTCTCAGCCCAGAACCTGCTTTTCCCTCTTCTTCTGCTGCACCCCCTGCTTGTCCTCTCTCTCTCTCTCTCTCTCTGTCAAATAAATAAATATATTTTTTTAAAAAGACTAATATTATTAAATAACACTTTTAAAGGGTGACATGATGTCACATTCATGGATGACTTATAACAATTATTCTGAAGAATTGTAAATTACTTCATGTGGTGTAAGGTAAATATTTAAAGAAATAATTACATCAATTGAAACATTCTAAATTAAGAGTATTGGAATAACTCTAGATTAGAAACATGCTAGTTCCAAAATTGAATTTGTCATCTTGCAGGTTCAAATCCTTGGCTGTGAGTTCTGTTACTTAACCTTAGTGAATGCCAATGTCCTCAACAGTAAGTGGGGATAATAAGCCCTTGCCTTCTGTGCTTACAAATTGATCACAGGCTTATGAGTTCACTCTTAACCAAAAGAATACCACAAAAATTCATGTTTCTATGGCTTCCAGTCAAGGTATCATTCAAAAATCAAATTTTTATTTTAAAAACTATTAAGAATCCTATTTGTTGTAGTGTCTTAGGGAAGATTTTACATGCAGGCAAATAGCTATGTATTGAAAAATGCTAATTTAATTCTCACTCAAAATAAATGTAAATATTATTTTTTCCATTCTTCAATAATTTTTTCATCTATATGTCCTTCATATGTCAGAAAATGACTTTTTAAGAGATCCTTATGTAGATGATTTCTAAATTCCTGAAATCAACTTGGCCTAACTTTCAAATGTTGAATTACTTTTGTGCTAATATATTTTATTAAACAAACACATTGATTTTGATTGCCAACTCACTAGTTATTAACTATGAGACCTTAGTCAAGCTTTTATTTGCTCTTCACATGTTTAGTAATCCTCAAAAATGGATAAATTAATATTTAATCTTCAAGATGCCTAGCATAGAGTGTGTATTTAGTAGATACTGTGATTATTATTTCATTTACACTTTCTTGTTATTTTAGAATGTCAAAGATAGTTTCTGAATGAGATCTGGCCAATTTTTATTACGGGATATTTATATGAGACACAAAAATATGACAATGATCTGAATAATCCTAATGATAACAGAAACAAAGAAATAAGAGTGACGAAAAAAGACTTCAGTATACAATCACTTTACAAATGAGGCAAAATATAAAAAGTTAATATTAGAAAAATTTTCGGCCATTTTTATAGAAATCACAGAAGTTAAAGCTATGAGGCCCCACAGAGAGAGTACCTATATTAGTTCTTCAATATTATAATCTTACATAAGAATCTGATACCCTAATGTTAGTAATTAATAAAGTTCAAGTCTCTGGCATCTAGTCTAAAGTGTTTGACCTTTTCAATTGTTTTAGTTTTTGTAAAAAATCAAACTCAATTTCATGAAGTTTAGAACTCTTAATAAACTATATTCACAAAACCTTTAGTGTTAGAGAACTGAGAATACCTGAAGCATTGACAGTGTACAGCTTACTGGCACCACCTACAGGATGAATATAAAACCAAGTGCAATTTATTTTATTTTAAAGACTTATTTATTTATTTATATGAGAGAGAAAGAGAGAGCAAATGAGCGAGCAGGGGGTTGAGGGAGAAGGATAGGGAGAGAGAATCCCAACCAGGCCGAGTTTGGAGCCTGATGCAGGGCTTGATCCCATGACCCTGAGAACAGGACCTGAGTCAAAATCAAGAGTCAGACTTTCAACTGCCTGAGCCACCCAGGCATCCCTAACCAAGTGCAATTTAAAATAAGTACTCTGATTCCCATTCCTTTTTCCAAACATACAACTCTCATATACCAAGCATTGTGACTTAATCAGAACAGATTTAAGAGTAGGAAATTAAACCCCAGGAGGCAGATTAACCTCAACACTTTATTCCTAATTATATAAGATTTATCTGTTTGAGTGGAATTGGGAAAATTAGACAGTAGAAGGATGAAACTGGACCATTTTCTTACACTGTGCACAAAAATATGCTCAAAATGGATTAAAGACTTCAATGTGAGAAGGAATCCATCAAAATCCTAGAGGAGAACACAGGCAGCAACCTATTTGACCTCAGTGGCAACAACTTCTTGCTAGACACGTCTCCAAAGGCAAGGGAAACAAAAGCCAAAATGAACTATTAGGATTTCATCAAGATAAAAAGCCTTTACAGAGAAAAAAAAATTTGACAAAATCAAGACAACTGACAGAATGAGAGAAGATATTTGTAAATGTCCTATTAGATAAAGGGTTAGTATCCAAGATTATAAAGAGCTTATAAATCTCAACATCCAAAAAACAAATAATCCAATTATCAAATGATTTCACTCATATATGAAATTTAAGAAACAAAACAGATGAACATAGGGATAGGAAGGGAAAAATAAAATAAGATGAAATCAGAGGGGGAGAAAAACCATAAGAGACTCTTGACCACCAGAAACAAACTGAGGGTTGCTGGAAGGGGAGGTGTGTGAGGGGAAGGGATAATTGGGTGATGGCATTAAGGAGAGCTTGTGATGTAATGAGCACTGAATGTATCACTGAATGAATCACTTATATGTAAGTGATTAATTACTGAACTCTACCTCTGAAACAACAATACACTATATGTTAATTAATTTAAATAAAATTAAAACAAATTTTATCCTGTTGCCTTGATCCTTTCCCCTCATTTCTCCCTAGTAGCTAACCAATCTCTCTCCCACACCTTCAAATAATTCACCTTTCTAGGCAATGGTTTTTTAAATGTTTTTATATGTATGTATGTGTGCAAAATGCACAATATCTACCTAAGTTGTCTTAAAGGGTGAAAAACCTTCCTAACTTGTTTGCAAATTTGTTCAACCCACTATAACACCCAGTGTGATCTTTATGAAGTTTTTCAGGAGAAATTCTTCTATAGATCTTACTATCTGGTAACATTGTTCTTCCCCTGAGTTATCGGAAAATTTTATCTTGCCATAACCATAAATAACAAGACTGGAAATATATATATTTTTATTTTGGCCCTCTAAGTTTAAAGTAAAATTAATGGTCAACTTCTAATAATTTACAAAAATCCATGACATATATTCTTTTTTTTTTTAAAGATTTTATTTATTTATTTGACAGAGAGAAATCACAAGTAAGCAGAGAGGCAGGCAGAGAGAGAGGAGGAAGCAGGCTCCCTGCTGAGCAGAAAGCCCGATGCGGGGCTCAAACCCAGGACCTGGGATCATGACCTGAGCCGAAGGCAGCGGCTTAACCCACTGAGCCACCCAGGCGCCCCAATGACATATATTCTTAAGTGCTAATCTTAACCTAGAGGATTCATACCATACCCATTTTATCCTCACCTGGAATCTGTAAACCACTTGTTTGATCTTTTTTGTATTGTATTTGTATTATATACAACTGTATATAACTATAACTGTAAGCTGTTTCAAATCCTTTGTTGGATAATGCAAGAAAGAAAGGGAAGAAGGAAGGAAGAAAGGTAAGCAGGTGAAGGAAAGAAGGAGAGAAAGGGAGGAAAAAACATGAATTGTATGTGTGTGTGTATGTGTAGCTCACATTCAGGAGAATATCATGAAGTACCATATAGTAACTCATAAGTATGGCTGTGACAAGCTGAAACTACAATCGTCTGGGCTCATACATCTATTTGGTGGCACAGATTCCTCTCAGCTGGGTCTATGGAAAGTTGATCCAAGTAGATATGATTAGTTCATACATCTACATCCATCCCTTGCATCTTTTCTGCAACCCTAGTATCTAACATTGTGTTCAGTGTGTGGTTTGCACTGAAGAAATATTTATTTAATAAATGGATGAAATGATTTTTCTTACATCTGTTAAATATGCTTCAAATCACACATCCTAAATCTATATTCTAACTGTCATGTGAGGTTCTCAAACACATCATTTATTATATACCTGTTTTTCTTTGCATGGTTCATTGAGGATGAATAGGTACAATAATTCTGTAAGCTGCAGTTCTAGTTAAAGTTTCACTATCAAATTCTCCATGAGCTTCTGAAATTGGGAAAAGAGTGAGAAAAGACAAGGCCTAGAGCTCTGTGATTTTTGATCACAAATTTTCTCCTCTAATTCATTACTTGTCTATTTGTCCACGTGCTATTTTACAAGTTCAGAAAAGGTTTAATTCAGTTCAAGACTTTAACCTGAATTTTAGAGTCCTTGTACTACTAAGATTTTACTTTTTACTCATTTTTCCCTTACAAGTCAAAAATAGAACATAACAACATGTACTTTTTATCATGTGTCAATAAAATAATCAAAGCTCCATCCATAAAAGTTCTTGTTTTTTTTTTAATCTCCTTGATATATACAATGTATAACCTATTAAAATAAAGTAATAAGCACTCAAAGTTCGTTCTCTGGTGAGTACCCTCAAAGAAAAATAACTGATTTTTATTCACAGTGAGATAAAAATAACCAGCTGTTTTTTCATTAACACTATTCTGCCCAATTGCCATCCCCACTCTAACCAATAATTTTTTTTTTTTTACATAAATCATTCTGACATAGATCAACCAGAATCTTCCTTAACACAGGAACCATTTTTACATTACAGGTAATAATATTCCACCTTTTTTTTTTCCCCTAGGAGGAAGGATTTAAATGAGAAAAGTATACTCTCCATGAAATTTCAGTCTTCTTTTTAGTATTTCTCTGTATGTCTTATGAAAGAAAGAAATGTATTCATAATTGAAAAAAATCCATTTATCTTTGTTCTGCTGGTGCTATACGTCCTAGGAAATAATGACACAGAAAATTTCATGAGGAAATGTTGAATTGTACCTGCATTAACAGCTGATATCCAATAAAGCAATTACAACTTTTAGGTCATTGTGATCTCAAAACACAATTTGGGTCATAATTATTTTATAATTTATAATTATTCTATAATTTTCTTTTCTTTTTCATGTTTAATTTCTAGGATGTGCCTGTACTTCAGTGTCTCAGATATAGAACTTAATTTGGGACTGTTCTTTATTAAAATATTCTTTTTTTAAAAGATTTTTATTTATTTATTTGACAGAGTGACCACAGGTAGGCAGAGAGGTAGGCAGAGAGGGAGGGGGAAGCAGGCTCCAGGCTGAGCAGAGAACCTGATGTGGGACTCGATCCCAGGACCTTGAGATCATGACCTGAGCTGAAGGCAGAGGCTTAACCCACTGAGCCACCCAGGCGTCCCTATTAAAATATTCTGTTCACTATACTAGGTTGATTGAAATGTCATAATAAGGAAAACATAAACTCATAGTAAATACATTGGAAGATACATATATGTTTTTCAAAAACCATTTAAGAAACTCAGTTATAATACATTGATGTCTAAATAGACTTTCAGAGTTTATAAATTCAGTGATGATGAAAAAAGCAAAGTAAAACTATATAATCCCTAAAGAGACATTACAGCTTTAATGTGTGGTTCCTGTGTCTAAGTGTGGAGTCAAAGGAAGGCAAATTAGATATCTTGCCATGTTTGTTTTCTCAATTCAGATATTTTATGGAAAAAGACAGCTTCTATCCCTAAGAATCAATACATAGGAATTTAATGCCGTGAGTCATACATATTTGAAAATGAGTAAAACTTGATTTTCAACAGAAGTTACTGTGTTTTCAAACCACTGTTAAAAAGAAAAAAAAAGAAAGAAAGAATTAGAACAATTCTTTCTAATCTATCCAGTTTGTGAAAAGCTTAACTACTGACAATGAAACACAGAATTTTTAAAATTTTATTTATTTAATCACAAGAGACAGAGAGAGGGAGAGAGGCAGAAGCAGAGGGAGAAGCAGCCTGCTTCCACAGGGAGACTTTTATAGGACTTGATCCCAGAACCCTGGGATCAGGACCTGAGTTGAAGGTAGAACTCAACCAACTGAGCCACTCAGGCATCCTGAAGCATAGAATTATGTGTAAAATTCTAAAGACTTTCATTAATAATGAATACTTCCCTAATTATTTGGCATTACGCCTTCACTGTTTAGTATTTCTTCATGATTTTGAATGCATTTAAAAGGTTTGATTGTACATTTAGTAAATCACTAAATTGTGGCATATATCTCAAAAAAAGTATAGGATCCTTCTTAAGATATTAAAGTTAGTGATTTCTCTTTCATATAATTTCAGTATACTTTCTTTACTGCTTACCACTCTCATCATTTGTCCAATTAACAAACATTAAATTTGAAAGTCTACATTGTATTACTGTGAAACATACTATTTTAATGTGAAGTAATGAGAATTTTCAAAAAAAACCTCTTTTATAATTGGTGAATAATGGAGGAAAACACAGAACATTTTCAAGAAGTATTTTTCACCATTGGAACACGATTTTACAGACAAAATTCTGGGACAATGTTTATTTATAAAAATATTGAAATCCTACTATTCCTAGGAAACTATTCTAAAAATCATATCTTTGATTAACTTAGCTCAAGAAGGGGGAAAGGGCCATATATATAGAGCTATGACTAGATTAATAAAAATAATAGAAATACAAACATTCTTCATTTTTTAGGTCACTTTATTTTTCAAAAAATATTTTCAAATTTTGCAAATGCAACATAATTTAAGAGAAGGGAGTTGATCGCCAATCAATGCTATAATTCTTCATGCATATAGTTGGGTATTTTGATAACTATGATATTCCCAGAGTAATGAAAATGAATGAGTATAATTAATTTGTACCAGCCATTCCAGGTTTCTATAAAATGAAAATCACATGACTTTCTCACACACATTTATAGAAAAAGAATACTTTATATCCTCATCATATTTGCTAGAGCACACAAGTCTCTCTAATTTGGAAAATTCACGCTTGGTTTTACACAGCATTCCTAGCATGACGTAATGAGGCACCAGGTTGGATACCAGACACCTCTAACCGCTTCTATTTCTCTTCTCACTATGCATGATCTGGTCTTATTAGTAGTAGAAAAATCAATATGTAGGAAATATTACAAATAAATAAAATGACTATCTAATGTGTTATAAAGGTATTGTCTATTTTCTTCCTATACTGGCAACTTGTATGCACTATAAATAGAAAAAAAGAGTGTGTAATACATATAATCTGAAAATTGTGGTATTAAAAGTGTATGATATAGACTTATTTTTAAGGCTCTGATCTCACTGCCTAACAAACAAAAATAAACTTTGCATAATGAGAGAAAAGTAGGTACAAGTTATAAAAGTAGACATTGTTTAAGATTTTTTATTTTTATTTTTTATTTTGCCTTTCATCTAAATGCTGTGTTATATTGACAGATCTGGGAAATTTTAGTGGCCGGACAAGAAGTGCAGTCTCTGTGAGGGAAGGCCAGGGGGTTGTTCTGATGTGCTCTCCTCCGCCTCATTCACCAGGTACAGTAGGATCCCATTCTATATTGCTGCTGATCTTGTTTACTATATGCTCATTCTTTTAGACAGGGTATTTAGTAAGAAACATTCCAGGTGAAATGTGCATTCAAAAAAAAATGTATCAGAGTACCAGCTGAGTAATTAAAGGTCATATATTCGAACTACCACTGGATAGAAGACTGCACTCCTATGATAAAATTGTTTTATTGCCATTCTAACTGTTGATTGTTATGGTTATGTCTCTCCCTGCCACCAGTAAGGAATACATTGCTTGGAGCACAAGGAATGTGATAAGCTGAGAGTAAAAATTTTTCAAAATTATTTGGAGTGTCAGAGTTGAGTTAATAACAATGTGCATCTTGTTTCAGAAGATAAGCTTGCAACAGGGTTGTTTATAGTGTTGTTTGTCACACTGGAAAAAAAAACTGCTAAATTTTTTTTTTTTTTGAGTTTCAAACAAAACTATAATTTACGTATTACTGTTTGGCCACTCGAGCACTTATTTGTAAAAGTCATATTAAAAGGTTAAGTACTTCATGGGGTTTGAAGAAACAGAATAGTAAACTGTGCTCAGATTAATTATATTCCCTTTTTTATACTTTTTATAAAGACCAGCTAATGATACTTTTTTTTTAAGTTCTATAATTTGAGATGAGTACCTCTTTGTATCTCAGTATAGTTTTCCTATAATACAATTCAAGAGTGGCCAGTATCAATTAGGGAGAGAGAATCAAATGTCTGTCTGAGAAATAACAAAGACCTTACCGCTAACAGGAAACTGAATTCAGGGTCCTGGCATTTCAGTCAATTTTTCTTCTTTGTTTAGTGTGAAAATTATACTTGTTTCTAGGTTGTAATTATCATTGTAGTAATGGGGACTAACTTTGTTCTACCATAGATCATTCTTATCATAAATTATGATAGGACCTCAATCAATTTTGTTAAAATTTCTCATCTTTATCTGACCCCTTCTTAATGTTTTTTGATTGAAGGAAAAGTAAATTTTATTTCAATAAGAAAATATTTTTTAAAAAACATTTTTTTAAAGTCAAATACTAATTACTTTCAGGAATCAATTTTTGAGTTTTCCCCCACTTAATTCTTATATATCAATTCAGTCCACTCTTCTGTGAGTAGTTTGGAGACTTTTACAGTAAACATATTTAGTCTTACCTGCTTGTGATTCTAGATCTAGATACTTTCAAGGAAGCATGTATTGTAACTTTTTTCCTATGGATAAGACAGAAAATTTTAGTAGGTTTAAGTGAATCATGTAGCATCAGTATATGCTATGTCTAATGTTGGGTTATTAGATTTCATTTAAGGATCAGTATTAGATGAGTAATAGTTAAAGATAAAAGAGAGGAAGGAAGAGGAGGAGGACAAAGGAACCTGCTCTATAAAGAATGAAAGTGTTCACCATCAGACTTACAGGAGTTAACACAAAAGCAAGATTTTTTGAAACATAATCTATATCACAAGACTGTTAGAACATGTACAGAAAAGGGAAATATGAGCCAATGATACAGGAAGCAAAACAAGATTACACAAAGACAAGTTATCCAATTGCCGAAGAAAACTACAGAGATTTCTACTGGGGAAAAATAGCAATAATGAATTGCATACATGATAAGCAAGAGATAAGAATATGTACTAATAATTGATGAAATAAAAATGTGATCGTTGATTGACATCAATAAGAGTAATCCCAGATGGTTGCTATTGTGTATATGTTGTAAGAATATATACACTTGGGGGACCTGGCTGGCTCAGTTGGTGGAGTATGTGACTCTTGATCTTGGTATTTTGAGTTTAAGCCCCACATTGGTTGTAGAGATTATTTAGGAAATAAATTTAAAAGAAATTTTTAAAATTTAAAAAGAAATATTAGACTGATAGTATGCTTTAATATGGTAGGAGAGGTTGTATTCTACTAGGTATTTATTTTGGGGTTTTATGTCAACTGATGCACTCAAACATCAGTGTTAGCATCACAGAGTTTTAGGGGATACATGCATGGTCAAAACAACAGGAGTAACTCAGCATCCAGACAAATGTCTAACACTTACCAGATGAGTAGTTTTCTCCTGATCAGCCAAATCCTATCTTTAAGGTTCTTTATTGAATATCCCTTTTATACTCTTGCTCCAACTGAAACTTGCAAATACCCTGAAGATTTGGCTTCCTGCTGCCCTTTACAGTCATGGCTATTTATTCTCCCAATTTGTATGTACCATTCAGAGTAAGATTAGAACAGATATCCTTTCTCCTTATTACCCATTCTCCCTTCTTCCTCCTTACAAACCCTCAGTTTTTAAATTTCAAGGCATTAGACTCTACACTTTCTTGTTGCAGTCATTTACACTTTCTAAGTTCATTATCTTCATTTCCCGAGATTTTACCACCTGGGTCACTGTCAATTTCTTCAATACTTATCTAGTCTTAATATTTGATAATTTCAATAGAGGTCTTACAATATCCCATCCTCTTCATTCCTTTTATTTCTCCATTGGGATGTTCTTATTTTACAATCAACCAGGGCCACTTAATCTGTTATTATCAACATGTACAATCTCTCAATTATCACACTTTTATTCTCTGATTAGCATTTACTACCTCATTCCTTCCAGTACCCTGAGTCCTTTAATGTCATTGAAATCTGCAAATTATTGATCCTAGCCCCTTCTCACTCTACTTCCCCTCCTTTGATTCTCACTTTTTTCTTTCAATGATTATCATTTTCTTGCATAGAGTTTCAATTTTCTCACCCTTTTATGCTTCATCACACTGACTCAACAGTTGACAAAACTTTAATCCTAATGTAGATCCAACTTTCAGCCTACTTCATGCCCAAACCTATTCAATTTAGTATAACTGTAAAAGAAAAGAGCCAGAGTTATGCAGACTGATCTAAGTCTAAAAACCAAACTTATGAATTTCAAGGACACTTTAATGCTGATAAAAAAAATTAAATATTTTATTTATTTATGACAGAGATAGGGAGAGAGGGAACACAAGCATGGGGGGGGGCACTGGAGAGGGAGAAACAGGCTCCCTGCTGAGCAGAGAGCAGGACATGGGGCTCGATCCCAGGATGCTGGGATCATGACCTGAGCTGAAGGCAGACACTTAATGACTGAGCCACCCAGGTGCCTAATCAGAAATTTAAAAAAAAAAAAAGGTTTACACACTTCACAACACTCACCATAGCACATACCCTCCCCAATATCCATAACCCCACCCCCTCTCCCAGAGTAAATGAAACAAGATGGGATTGGGAGGGAGACAAACCATAAGTGACTCTTAATCTCACAAAACAAACTGAGGGTTGATGGGGGGAGGGGGTTGGGAGAGGGGGTGGGGTTATGGATATTGGGGAGGGTATGTGCTATGGTGAGTGTTGTGAAGTGTGTAAACCTGGCGATTCACAGACCTGTACCCCTGGGGATAAAAATATATGTTTATAAAGCTGTAAAAAAAAAAAAAAAGAAAGAAAGAAAGAAAGGATGAATACCCAAGTTTTGTAGCAACATGGATGGGACTGGAAGAGATTATGCTGAGTGAAATAAGTCAAGCAGAGAGAGTCAATTATCATATGGTTTCACTTATTTGTGGAGCATAACAAATAGCATGGAGGACAAGGGGAGATGGAGAGGAGAGGGGAGTTGAGGGAAATTGGAAGGGGAGGTGAACCATGAGAGACTATGGACTCTGAAAAACGATCTGGGAATTTTGAAGGGGTGGGGGGTGGGAGGTTGGGGGCACCAGGTGGTGGGTATTGTGGAGGGCACAGATTGCATGGAGCACTGGGTGTGGTGCAAAAATAATGAATACTGTTATGCTGAAAAAATAAAAAAATTAAAAAAAAAAAGGTAAGTTTAGTTTCCTTACTGTAATTCTGTCAAATCTTAGTATGTCTCCCTTCCTTCAGTTCTTCTGTCACCCTACTCTCAGCTGATAACCATGCATCCTACTCCACTGGGGAAAGGAAGGCAATTAGGAGATATTATCTACAACCTTCACCACCAAATGAAACACTCATTAGCATCTGTACTGATAGATTGTAAATACCCCCCCCCCTTTCTAAGAAAGGGAGAGAGTACATGCTGGTGACAAAGGAGAGGCAGAGGGAAAGAGAGAATCTTAAGCAGACTCCGCACCTGACTTGGGCAGGGAGGACTACCTCTCACAACCCAGAGATTATGACCAGAGCTAAAATCAGAAACTGAATGCTTAACCAACTGAGCTGCCCAAACACCCCTTCTCTTTTTTAGTATAAATGCATTGTTGTGCTTTTACAGCCAATCCCTTAACTTGTGCACTGTAGTTCATCCTTTTTCTGTCTACTCTAAGAAATCTCTTTAGTTGGGGTGCCTGGGTGGCTCAGTGGGTTAAGCCACTGCCTTCAGCTCAGGTCATGATCTCAGGGTCCTGGGATCGAGCCCCGCATCAGGCTCTCTGCTCAGCAGGGAGCCTGCTTCCTCCTCTCTCTCTGCCTGCCTCTCTGCCTGCTTGTGATCTCTCTCTGTCAAATAAATAAATAAAATCTTAAAAAAAAAAAGAAATCTCTTTAGTGAAGATGATCTACATCTTCACCATGGATTGATTGTTTAGTCTCTTCTTGATCATTCCCAACAGCATCAACTATACTGTCTCTTCCTTCACCTGAAAACAAAACAAAGCAAAGCTCTCTTTACTGATGTCATCTCTCACCTACTACCTCATTTTTCTGCTCCTTTTCACTGCAAAACTCTTCAAAACCTTTGTCTACCATACTTCATCTAATTCCACTCCTTTGAGTCTGCCTCTCTTTCTTACTGTCTGTCCCTTTTTCTCTTTCTGTCTCTCTCTTTTTAAAAGTAGATTTATTAAAGTACAATTAATATCCCAGGAAACTCACTCATTTTAAGTATAGCTCACTGAATTTTAGTAAATTTATACAGTTGTGCTACCATTATCAAAATCTTGTGTTACAACACTTTCATCATTTCACAAAGGTATTCCCACCCAATTTCCCCATTGATCTACTTTTTTAGAAAGTTCATTTTCACTGAATCGAATCATATAATGTTCAGGCTGGGTGTATATATATATATGTGGTGAGAGAGAGAGTTTGGTTTCTTATACTTAGCCTAGTGTTTCTAAGTTTCATTCATATTAAGACAAGTATCAGTAGTTTGTTAGTCTATATTGTTGAATAGCATTCCATTGTACAGATACACCCCATTCTGTTTATCCATTACTCAGTTGATGGGCATTTGGAATATTTTCAGTCTTCAAGTTGTTGGTCAGTTCATCCTCCATAAAATGCTTTTCTTGCTTAGCCTTTAAATACTGACACCTCCAAAACATATATCTCCAATTAGAACTCTGGCTTGTGTATTCATTTACCTATTCAACATTTCCAATCAGAATACCTAATAGGCATTACACACCTAACCATGTCTAAAACTGCACTTCTCGTTATATCTTCTCTAAATCTGCTCCACCTACAGTCTTTTCCAACTCAATCCAAGGCAATTCCATCTCTTACTATCCATCAGGCCTTAGAGTCATTTTTAACTTCTCACTTCCTGACACCCCACATATAAACCATCAGCAATTTTATTGGTCCTACTCAAAGCTTTATCTAAAATCTGACCATTTCTCTCTCCCTCTTACTGTAGCTTTCCAGAATGAACCACCATAATCTCCTACCTGGATTATTCACAATACTTTCTTAACTAATCTCCCTTTTAAAATTTTATCTTTTTTTTTTCAATCTATTCTTAACATAATAACCAGAGTCATTATTTAAAATGAAGTTGTTGTCATATTACCTCCCCTCTGTGCAAGACACTCCAAAAATTCCCCATCTACTGACTGAATTGAGTTACCCCAAAATTCATGTTGTGTGACAGTATTCTGAGACCGGCCTTTGGAGGGTAATTAAGTTTAGATAAGGCCATGAGGGTATGGCCCTCAGTATAGGTTTAGTGTCCTTATGAGCAGAGACACTAGAGAACTTGCTCTCTCTCTTCCTCGTATAAGATTATAGTACAAAGGCAGTGTGTACGAGTCAGAAAGAGAAGTCTCACCAAAGCCAAATACTCTGGCACCCTGAACTCACAGTTCTAGCCTCCAGTACTGTGGGAAAATAAATTTCTGTTCAAGTCACCCAGTCTATGGGATTTTGTTATGTCCCCCTAAGCTAACTATTACCTGTCTCATTCTGAATCAAAGCCAAAGTTCTCATAGTAGCTTGAAGAGCCCTCAATGTAGTAAGAGATCTTTTCTTATCACTGACTTTTTTTTCTCATAATGATGTTGTGAATGAACATAATTATAAAATATATAAATAAATGTGATTCTCATTATTAATAGAGAAGAATAAATTGTGATATCTTGTATTTTTGCCAAAGGAACAAACTGAAAACTAAAGGATTGGAATTATTAATTGAAAGCACAATCATACTGAGAAATAGTGATTTAATTCTAGTGCCTTGCTTGGTCAATTAAAAGAACTCTGGGGGCGCCTGGGTGGCTCAGTGGGTTAAGGCCTCTGCCTTTGGCTCAGGTCATGATCTCAGGGTCCTGGGATCGAGCCCCACATCGGGCTCTCTGCTCAGCATGGAGCCTGCTCCCTCCTCTCTCTCTGCCTGCCTCTCTGCCTACTTGTGATCTCTGTCTGTCAAATAAATAAATAAAATCTTAAAAAAAAAATTCTGAAAATGTCTCAGGAAAGTCAAGTAAAAAAATTATTGCTGGAGAGGCAAGGTTAAGTGTAGAAAGAAAAAGCTAGGACTTAATCAATGAAAGAAGCTTAGAGTTTGAGTATGTAAACTGATACCTATTATGATCTCAACAACAGCCTTCTTTTTGGTGGAATAAGGTCATATATTGTGAAATGAGTATATAACCTGATACATAAAATCTCAGACCCAAATTTCTGTCTCATCCAAATAGTCATGTAGACCATTTTTATCATACCTACTTAACTGATACTTAATGCCAGTTTGTTCCTCCCTCTTTTTTTTTACTTTTATTTCAAATCATAATTATCTTAATATTTTATTTTATCATAATTTAACTAATTTTTTATTTCAAGTTTTTATTTAAATTCTAGTCGGTTAACATATAGTGTAATATTTATTTCAGGAGTAGAATTTAGTGATTCATCACTTACATAAAACACCCAGGGCTCACCACAACATATGCCCTCCTTAATCTCCATCACCCATTTAGCCCATCCCTTACCTCCCCTCCAGCAAACCTCAGCTCTATAGTTAAGAGTCTATTTCATGGTTTGTCTGTTTTTTTCCTATGTTCGCCTATTTCATTTTTAGATTCCACATATGAGTGAAATCTTTCTCTGACTGAATTATTTTACATTCTAGTTCCAACCATGACATTGTAAATAGCAAGAGCTCATTCTTTTATGGCTGAGTAGTATCCCCTTATATTCCATTCCAATATATAAAATGAGTCTTTTTTTTTTTACTTAAAATCAATTAATGAACATATAGGATATTATTAGCTTCAGAGGTAGAGTTTAGCGATTCATTGGTTGCATATAACACCCAATGCTCATTACATCACGTGCCCTCCTTAATGCCCATCACCCAATTATACCTTTCTCCCATCCACCTCCCCTCCAGCAACCCTCAGTTCATTTCTTATAGTTAAGAGTCTCTTGTGATTTGTCTCCCTTTCTGATTTTGTCTTTTTTTTTCCTTCCTTACCCCTATGTTCATCTGTTTCATTTCTTAAATTTCATATATGACTGAAATTATTTGATAATTGTCTTTCTCTGAAAGACTTCTTTCACTTAACATAACACACTCTAGTTCCATTCACCTCATTGCAAAAGGCAAGATTTCTTTTTTGATGGCTGAGTAATAGTCCACTGTGTATGTACACCACATCTTTATCCATTCCTCTGTTGATAGACATTTGGGTTCTTTCCATAGTTTGGCTAGTATGGACATTGCTGCTCTAATTGGGGTTAATGTGCCCCTTTGAATCACTATGTTTGTGTCCTTTGGATAAATACCTAGTAGTACAATTTCTGGGTCAGAGGATAGGTCTATTTTTATCTTTTTGAGGAACCTACATACTGTTTTCCAGACTAGCTATACCAGTTTGTGTTCTCACCAACAATGTAAGAAGGTTCTCCTTTCTCCCCATCTTTGCCAACATTTGTTGTTTCTTGACTTGTTAATTAGCCATTCTGACTATTGTGAGGTAGTATCTCATTGTGATTTTAATTTGCATTTCCCTGATGCCAAATGATGTTGAACATTTTTTCATGTGTCTGTCAGACATTTGTATGTTTTCTTAGAAAAAATACCTCTCTCGTGTCTTCTATTTTATAACAAGGTTATTTGTTTTTTGAATGTTGAGTTTTATAAGTTCTTTATATATTTTAGATACTAACCCTTTATCAGATTTGTCATTTGGAAATATCTTCCCCCATTTCAAAGTTTGCCTTTTAGTTTTGTTGATTGCTTGTTTCACTGTGCAGAAGGTTTTATCTTGATGAAGTACCAAATGTATATTTTTGTATTTGTTTCTCTGCCTTAGGAGACACATCTAGTAAGATGATTCTAAGGCTAATGTCAAAGAGGTTACTGCCTGTGTTTTCCCCTAGAATTTTAATGGTTTCCTGTCTCACTTTTAGGTCTTTAATTCATTTTGAATTTATTTTTTGTATGTAGTGTAAACATGTGGTCTAATTTCATTCTTTTGCATGTTGCTGTCCAGTTTTCCCAACACCATTTGTAAAAAAGACTGTCTTTTAACCATTGGATATACTTTCCTGCCTTGTTGAAAATTAATTGGCCATATAGGTGTGGGTCCATTTCTGGGTTTCCTGTTATGTTCTATTGACGTATACATCTGTTACTGTGCCAGTACCATATTGTCTTGATCACTACAGCTTTGTAATAGAATTTGAAGTCTGGAATTGTGGTGCCTCCAGGTTTGCTCTTCTTTTTCAAGGTTGCTTTGGCTATTTGGGTTTTTTGTGATTCCATATAAATTTTAGGATTATTTGTTCTATCTCTGTGGAAAATGCTGGTGATATTTAGGTAAGGATTGCATTAAATGTGTAGATTGCTTTGAGTAGTATAGACGTTTTAACAATGTTGGTTCTTCCAATCTAGGAGCATGGGATGTTTTCTATTTCTTGGTGTTCTCATCAATTTCTTTAGTTTTCAGAGTACAGATCTTTTATCTCTTTGGTTAGGTTTATTCCTAAGCATCTTATGGCTTTTGGTACAGTTGTAAATGGATTGATTCCTTGATTTCTCTTTCTGCTGATTCATTATTGGTG
Source organism: Lutra lutra (assembly GCF_902655055.1). Classification (NCBI taxonomy): domain Eukaryota; kingdom Metazoa; phylum Chordata; class Mammalia; order Carnivora; family Mustelidae; genus Lutra; species Lutra lutra. The sequence continues at coordinate 32,231,628 of NC_062287.1, read as the reverse complement.
CATAGAAATGCAACAGATTTCTGTACATTGAGTTTGTAACCTGCTACTTTACTAAATCTGTGTATCAGTTCTAGCAGTTTTTTGGTTGGAATCTTTGGAGATTTCCACATAGAGTATCATGCCATCTGAAAATAATGAAAGTTTGACTTCTTCCTTGCCAATATGGGTATCTTTTATTTTATTTGTTGTTGTTGTTGTTGTTGTCTGATTGCTGAGGCTAGCACTTCCAGTACCATGTTAAATAACAATTTAAGGAAGAAGACTTGTTCTTGTTCCCAACTTGTTTCCTAACTTTAAAGGAAAAGCTCTCATTTATTCCTCCTTCAAGGTTATTTTAGCTGTGGGTTTTTCATAAATGGCCTTTATGTTGTTGAAATATGTTCCCTCTATCCAGACTTTGTGGAGGGCTTTTATCAAATGGATGCTGCATCTATTGAGAGGTCATATGGTATTTATGCTTTCTTTAATTAATGTGGTGTGTCACATTGATTGAGTTGCAAATATTGAACTACCCTTGAAATCCAGGAATAAATCCCATTTGACCCTGGTGAATGATTCTTTTAATGTACAGTTAGATTCGATTTGCTAGTATTTTACTTAGAAGTTTTGCATCCATGTTCATTAGGGACATTGGCTTGTAGCTCTCTTTTTTTTAGCGTGGTCTTCATCTGGTTTCGAAACAAGGTTATGCTAGCCTCATATAATGAGTTTGGAAGTTTACCTTCCATTTCGATTTTTTTGAACTGTTTGAGAAGAATAGGTATTAACTCTTCTCTAAATGTTAGGTAGAATTCCCCTGTGAAGCCATTTGACCCTGAAGTTTTGTTTATTGGGAGAATTTTGTATTATTGATTCAATTTCTCTGCTGGTTATCAATCTTTTCAAGTTCTCTCTTTCTTCCTGTTTCAGTTTTGCTAGTTTTTATGTTTCTAGGAAAATACTCATTTCTTCCAGGTTGTCCAATTTGGTGGCATATAATTTTTCATAATAGTCTCTTTTAATCGTTGTATTTCTGTGGTGATTTTTCCTTTTTCTTTTGTGGTTTTATTTGGATCCTTTCTGTTTTCTTTTTGATAATTCTTTCTAGGGGGTTATCAATTAATTCTTTCAAAGAACCAGCTCCTGGTTTCACTGATTTATTGTTTTTGTTTGTTTGTTTGTTTTTCTGTTCCTATTTAATTTATTTCTGCTCCAATCTTTTTATTTTCCTTCCTTTGCTGGCTTTAGGCTTCATTTTTTTGTTCTCTTTCTTGTTCCTTTAGGTGTAAGATTAGGTTGCATATTTGAGATTTGTATTGCTTCTTGAAGTAGCACTGTGTTGTTTATATACCTCCCTCTTATGACTGCTTTTGCTGTATCCCAATGGTTTTGGACCAATGTGTTTTCATTTTCTTTTGTTTCCATATATTTATATATAGACAGTTAATCAACTGAGCCACCCAGGCACCCCTGCCATTGTAATACTTGTTAAGTCATTATTTCTGGAAGTTTTCTCTGTTCCTTTCTAGTCTTTTTACTTTTGGTTTTCTATCCCAAAGAGTCCCCTTTGATACTTCTTGCAGGCCTGGTTTTGTTTTTTTTTTTAATTTAACAGAACTTTCCAAGAAATGTTAATGATAATGCATTTTTTTTTCAAGATTTCATTTATTTGACAGACAGAGATCACAAGTGGGCAGGGAAGGCAGGCAGAGAGAGAGGAGGAAGCAGGCTCCCCGCCGAGCAGAGAGCCCAATGCGGGGCTTGATCCCAGGACCCTGGGATCATGACCTGAGCCGAAGGCAGAGGCCTAACCACTGAGCCACCCAGGTGCCCCTTGCAGGCCTGGTTTAATGGTCACAAACTCCTTTAGTTTTTGTTTGTCTTGAACATTCTTTATCTCTCTTACTATTCTTTTTTTTTTTTTTTGAAGATTTTATTTATTTATTTGACAGAGAGATCACAAGCAGGCAGAGAGGCAGGCAGAGAGAGAGGAGGAAGCAGGCTCACTGCTGAGCAGAGAGCCCGATGCTGGGCTCGATCCCAGGACTCTGAGATCATGACCTGAGCCGAAGGCAGCGGCTTAACCCACTGAGCCACCCAGGCGCCCCCTCTCTTACTATTCTGAATGATGGCCTTGCTGGATAGAGTACTCTTGGCTGCAGATGTTTCCCATTCAGCACTTGGAATATATCATGACACACTCTTCTGACCTGCCAAGTTTCTGTGGAGAGAACTACAGCTAGCTTTATGGGTCTTCTCTTGCAAGCTAGGGATTTCTTTTCTCTTGTTGCTTTAAGGATTTTTTTCTTTATCTCTAAGTTTTGCAAATTTGACTATACTAAGTCTTTGTGTTGAACTGCTTTTGTTGATTTTAATGGGAGTTCTCTGCGCCTTCTTGATCTGAATGTCTGTATCTTTCCTCAGACTAGGGAAGTTTTGGCTATAATTTTCTCCAGTAAACCTTCTTCCCCTTTTTCTCAGAGTCTCTGGGACTCATATGACGTGAATTTTAGTGTACTTTATGGAGTTGCTGAGTATCCTAAGTCTACATTTGTGATCCATTATGTTTCTTTCCCTCTCCTTTTAGCTTCATTTTTCCCCATAATTTTATATTCTATATCACCTATTCATTTCTCTGTCTTTTCCATCCTTATAGTCATTACATCTAGTCAGTTTCATATATTGGTCATAACATGTTTTATTTTAGCCTGACTAGTTCTTAGGTTTGTTTGTTTGTTTGTTTGTTTGTTTTTATTTCTGTGGTAAGGGACTCCCTAGTGTCTTCTATGCTTTTCTCAATACCAGCTAGTATCCTTATGATTATTGCTTTAAATTCTGGATCAAGCATATTACTTATATTTGTTTTGATTAGATCCCTAGCTATGACCTTTACTTGTTCTTTCTTTTGGGGTGAATTCCTCCATCTTGGCATTTTGTCTAGGTCTGTCTCTTCTGTGTGTTAGGAAAACTTGTATTTCATGCTCCTGAGAGTAATGGCTTTATGAAGTAGAGTACATATATTGTTCCGGGTCTGGTGCTTCAGGAAGTTTCTCTGGAGTATGCTCTGTGTACTCTGCTGTTGTGTTTTGTCTGCTCTTTCTCTTAGATCAGTCTTCTGCAGAGTTTCTCTTTACCTGCAGTGGGGAGTGTTTGGACCTTTCCCAGAGTGTGATGAGTTTTAACTAGATGTGCTCTGGTCTGCTTGTTGAAAGAGACTCACTACTCTTTCCATTAGAACTGAAACTTTGCAGAACTCTTTGGTCGGTAAATATGATGCATGTGGTGGGAGTTTCTGTTGGTCTTCTGCAGGAGAGGCCCGCTGCTCTGATTCTTAGGCACACCTGCCCCAGAAAAGCAGCACCTGCAGAGTGCAAAGTGTACAGGTCTTGTTGTAGGGGGTTTAGGCCATCAGTGTTGACACTGTACTGCTCATGGAAGCCAGCTTAGGGTGAGGGACAGGGGAGAGAACTTGTGCCAGACCCCTCCCTTATCTCAGAGAGAAGAGTTTGTACTCACCACTGTCCAGGAAACCTCTAAGAAAAGTAAACAGTCTGTGTGTCCCAGGCTTCCCTCAGATATTTGCCTTTACCATGACTTTATCCGGGCTCTCTGACCACCTAGCAGTGCAGTGCACCTGTGTTCTATCCCAGGCATGTTGGCTATTTTAAAACCCAAATGTTAGGGACCTGACGTGGTGGGGACCCATGCTGGTCCTCTGGAGGAGGATCTTGCCATGCTGGGACAGACACAGGTTTGTCCCAGAAGGGCAGTCACACTAAGGCACAAAGGGGTGGATTTTGGACTATCACCAGGCAAAAAGCCAGTGACCATTTCAGCTGCCCTTATCAGGTGTCTCTGAACCCATACCGAGGGGCAGGAAATGGTAATGGCTCCTGCCAGCTCTTTTGTCCCTGGAAAGGCAATGCTGCCTCTACCAGATGCACTCCAAGAAGGGGGAACTATTTCTCCCAGTGCATCCTAGGGGATCCCCAGATCATGCCATCAACTACTAGGCTATCTTCCCTCCTTCTCCACAGGAGCACTGCAGCACCTATCTGCTCCGCATAAGCCACAACTCAGACCTTTAAATTCTAGTGTTTGAGACCTGCTTGTTGTAAAATCTCACAAAAATCAACTCTTCTTGTTTTCCCAGTCAGTATCTTTAGGGAAATGCTTTCCTTTTGTGCACTTTGTTCTGTTAATTCTCAGATTGATTTATTGGGTATTTAAAATGTCTTGATAGTTACCCAGCTGTGTTCAAGAAATGAGGCAAGCCCAGGGTCCTCCTACTACTCTGTAATCTTATCTCCCAATAATTTTATCAGAATTTTATTAAGTGAAATATGTGTTGGAAGTAAAAGTTTACTATTACTTTTTTTCTGCCTTAGTAGATTATGTGTTATTTAAGGGTACAAAATTTAATACACTTAACAGTAGGTATTATTAAACTCATGTAAAATAACTGAATAAATGTGCTGATTCTATTAGCTAAACTTTGCAGGGCTTTAGACAGTTCCTATCAGCCTCCTGATATTAGTTTATCACAACCCATATTTATTACAGATATTTGGGCCACCTAATATCCCATTTGATTCAAATATTACTATTTCAAAGTATAGCAGCTTCTATAATTCAGTAGTACTACATAAAATTATAAACAATTATATATCACAGAAGATTAAGTACTATTCAGAAATAGTCTAAAGATCCATTTTCTCATTACTTCAAATGGATGTACAATGCACATTTTTTGTGTGAATAAAAGTGAAAGCTAGGATTGACTTTTTTGCAAAATAACCCTGTTTAATTTCCAAGAGAACAATTTTAACTCCTGTCGGTAGTATCTGTGAATGAAAACATCTTGACTGGATACTGAAGTAGTTATTCATCTATTAGGAAATATCTTTTTCTAGACAAGCACATCTGCTTAAGATGATTTTGGTTGCCAAAAAAAAAAAAAAAAAACAAGATGAAAAATCTCTGACAGTTTAGTAATTTTGAAAATCAGGGTTATATTGTAAAACAAAAGGATTAAAATGAAATAAGCCTCATAAAACCTATAACCAAATACAGACTTATTTTATGGCTTAGAGGTTATCTCCATAGATACTTTTAAATAAATAAAGCAGTAATTAATATTTTAAATATGGTTTATTCATGTTATGTGCATTAAGTTATCTCAGAAACTTACACTGAAATGGGACTTAAAGTTCTTATATTAAGTATTAGGCTTTAGTAAAAAATACATGAGTCTACTACTCTACAATACAACAATTATATTTTCACATTTACTATAATATGTAATCTTTGCAAAGCATCTGAGTTGGAGACTATTGTCATTCTTGTTGTACTGATGATGAATCTAAGCTTCAGAAAGATTAAGTGAAATACTTAAGCTCTTTTTTAAAAAGATTTTATTTATTTGACAGACAGATATCACAAGTAGGCAAAGAGGCATGCAGAGAGATGGGGGGAAGCAGGCTCCCTGCTGAGCAGAAAGCCTGATGCAGGGCTCAATCCTGGAACCCTGGGATCATGACCTAAGCTGAAGGCAGAGGCTTTACCCCACTGAGCCACCCAGGCACCCCTACTTAAGCTCTTATACTTAGTAAATGATGGAACCAAGATTTCAATCTTTGATACATTTCATACCTATAAAGTACATTTTGGCTAAAGCTATACTAAAACCTTCACAGCTTGAATACAAATAAGACTTTTTTTAAGCATGGAATTATCAAGCTCTCAAAAATAATGCTCATTGTATTATATCAAAATTGTAGTAATGTTTTCATTCAACAAATGTTTACTGAGTGCTTACTATCTTTTAACTTATGAGTTTAGCCTATTTGTATCTGTTTCTATCATCTTATTCTGTACTAGTTACCCTGCTTTTTCTATGACTTATTTGCCCTATTTTCAACCTCACTATCTCTAGAAGTTAACTGTATTTTTCCCTTCTACTCATTTCAAAATTACATATTTTATTTGTGTTATTTTAGCAATTACACATTAAATCTTAATATCCCTACTTAAAATCATTCTGATCACCTTAAATACTTTTGGTCTTGGTGACTAATTGATCCATTCATTTATTAGTCAAACGGAATTTGAAGAAAAATATGAACTCAAATTTGTGGCTCTGTAACTATTTCCTATCAACTAGAAAATAAGGTTGGTTTGATAGAATAGGATTAATTGAGTTCTGGATATATGAAGTGTTAGTTACTTATAAGTACAACAGAAATGGGGTATGAATCTGAAGTCTAAGAAAGGGATCTAATCAGTAGACTATAATTTTAATAATAACCAGAATAGTCATCTCAGGAGTAATCAAAATATTGTTTGGGTTCTCTCAGGGAGACTGTTTATAATGTGAACATTATATATTACTCTTACCGTGTAAAAAAAGGAAACCACTTGTTTTGTTTTTATGATACCAACCAGTTTATATAGCTGTCAATTACTGGCAGAATTTGTGCATTTGTGTGTTATACTTTAAGCAGATCTCAGATCTACATTAAAATTGCTAACATCTACAGTTTACATTTTTTAGCTCCAACTTTTTGTAAGGATTAAGTTAACTGCTTAGATGCAAAATAATTATTGACTATTTAAGGATTATATTGTTGTGGTTCTCAAACATACAAGATCTAGATGCTTCAAAGGTTAATGCATCTTCTAGATGCCCAGGAACACCAGGGGCTCTATAGTTATGAAAGAGAGGAATTTATCCTCAAGAAAAGATAACCAGAATCTTTATTTGGCATCTCTATTATTTTCAGAGACTTCTAATAGGTCCTGAGACAAGGTATAAAAAGAGCATAAAAGTTATAAACCTTGTCCCAATGGTCTTTACATTCAAAAGGATAAACACCAGAGTACATAAAGCCACTTACAGCCCGAGGTAAAGCATGAAATGTAAGAAAAAAAAATTTAAAAATTTTTATCATTTTTCAATTTCTGCTGCCTAGACCCCTAGCTTATTCTCAATTCTACTAGCCTAGTATCATTTTGCCTTGGTGATTTTGTAAAGTTATGTGGGATGGAGTCCCAGGCAAAACACATCCCCAATCATTGATATATCTGACTTTCTCAAAATTTAAAACCATGGACACAGGTTCAGTTCTCTCAAACATGTTCTCCATGCCAACCAGTCCCTCTACCACTACTCCTTCAATCACATGTCACTCATGGGAAATACTAATGCTGAACTGGGTCTCAAAGTAAAGGAGAATAAAACCATAATAATTGATTACATAGGAAGCATCAAGGAAAGTGTATTAAGGTATTATGTAAAGATTTACAGACTAAAAGTATTTCATTTCTGCATACTATGTGTTTTGAGTCATCATAGAATATAGCTGCATTTGGAAAGTAAATGAGCTATAGAAAACCCTATGTCTGAGCATGCAGCAAACACAGGAGCATAATGTAGTCAGTTGTCCCTTTAAGATTTTCTAATTTTAAGTTCTATGTAACATAATTTATTCAATTTGGGGAAATGCTGACACAGCAATAGACACTGAAGGACTAAGGGCACAGGTCCTGCCCACAGATGATAAACCTTAGGAACCCCTCAATTCCCATGGACCTGAAGTATTGGTTAGGATAGAGATAAAGAACCCTTCAGTTCTCCTGTCAAACCTGTTAACATTTCAGTTGAGACATTTTTTTATTAAAGAAAAAAAGAAAGGATTTTTGTTTTCTCTAGGTTGAATATATTTTTACCTCACCCTAATTTAAAACAAATAGGTTCACCAGCCTCAAATCCATTATGGAATCAAATGTTGCATAAATAAATTCAGAGAGTACAAATAGATGCCCCCTTACTGTGATGAAGAAACACTAGATAATGTCTGCTTCCAAATAGTATACTAACCATACTATTTCATCTGGGATTTAGACTTAGACAGCCAGGGATTCCCATCCAAGTTCTGATATTTACTATTGGCTTTTTTTTGTTAAATGAAGTCTTATCTTTTTTGATTATAGATTTTGCTTATTTATTTACTTATTTATTTTAGGGAGCAAGAAAAAGGGGGAGGGGCAGGAGGCAAAGGGAGAAGGAGAGAGAATCTGAAGCAGACTCTGGACTGAACACAGAGCCCAATGCAGGGCTTGATCTCAGGACCTAAAAGTCAGACACTTAACCAAGTGAACCACCCAGACAACCCAAATGAAGCTTTATCTTACTGTAAAGAAGGAATAATAAAACTACCTCACAGGATTGTTGAGAAAATTAAGGGATAGTGTATGTAAAGCAATTAGCCCAATGCTTGGTGGATAGAGAATATTAAATTCAATTTTGTCCTGAAAATCAGTCTTAAAGAATACTCGTTAAAATGCAAATTTTGTGAAAGAAGTGATACCTTAAGTCATTATCTGCTAACATTAATCACCAGTTGTGAGGGATTAGTTGACATCAAACTGACAAAAGGCAACTATAGAATGAATGGCACTTGGAAATGTTAATATGAGGGTTTAAAATGGGAAAGAGATCACTGAAAGGAGAAATGAAGTTTGACAATAAAGTAAAAGAGCACCAGGCATCTTGCTATCTTCAGGTGGCCTCTTTATCTTAGGATAGTTGGTACCAGAAATTATTCCCTTAGAGCCAATTTATATAAAATGGGAACAAAAATTTAACAAAGGTGAAAATAAAATATTTTGGTTGATATTTTTTCTTATAAAATATATTTTACATTATAAAATCTGTATCATAACTTTAAAATTTTGTAATAACTGCAACTACTCAAGAAGTGTTTTTGGCACTCCTTTTCCAAGATCATGAAAAGTAATTATTAAAAAGTAATTGTTTCAAAATATTTGAGGAGTTCAACAATTTTTTCAAGACCTCTCTTAATTATTTTATTTCAATCACTGTATGTTTTGACCCATATTCTTGCAGTTTCTGGTCCATTCATCAGAGCTTCATTTATTAGTAACCAAGTTCTAATGAATGGAGCCATTTTCCAAATTTGCCTTTATTAACTTCATGAAATCCATAATTTTATAAGATGTGCAGTTTCACTTTGCAATATGTTATTGTCATATTCTAATTTGTTATGAATAACTGATCAAAAAGAGATTGGCGAAATGGAAAAAGATAGTTTCAGTGCTAAAAATGGAAAGATTGTAACTAATTTAAAAACAAAAAATTTGTCCTTATTGTCATGTGATTATCGTTTTTCTTCCCTAAAAATAAAATCTTATAATCAAGTAGACTTGAGTTACATTATTTGGACACAGAGAACTTTATTGTTAAGTTCTGCTTAGGGTCATCCATCTTGTTAGGATACGAAACCTGATATTTTAGAGTCTCCATATAGTATTTTATTTAATCTTCATCCCTGGTTTTAACTTTATTATTATTATTTTCATTTTACAAATGGGGTTATTATGCTCAGAGAGAAACTTGTCTGAAGTTTTGCATCTAGTAAATAAAATGCCAGAGATTCAGGCCTGTGTAATTCCAAGCCTAGTGTCCTTTTGACTATATCATAAAGTCTTTCCATAACATCATTCTGAAATTTTATTAAAAATTCCTGTTTTTTGTGCACAGATGCCACTGGTTAATATATTTATTACATCAATTTAAATGAATAACTAATTTCATCAATTACTTTTATTGACTTGGCCAAATTGTTAACTGAATTAAATATTCCATACTGCCAAAATCAAGTATACAAATAACATATGAATGTAAATTATGTATATGTAGAAATTTTAATATTTTTGAAGATTTTATTTATTTGAGAGAAAGACAGTGAGCGTGAGCATGAGTGAGGGCAGAAGAAAAGGGAAAGGGAGAAATAGACTCCCTGCTGAACAGGGAGCCTGATAGGGTGCTCAATCTCAGGGCCCTGAGATCAGGACCTGAGATGAAGGCAGGCTCTTAACTAACTGAGTCACCCAGCCCCCCTAGAAATTTTAATACTTTTACCATGTCTTTATCTCAACAATTGTTTAGAAACCAAACAGAACAGGTAAGATTACAAGTACATTGAATGAAATGACAGAAAAATAAGAAATTTTTAATTTTTTATTATGCATCTTTTCCTATGTGAATAAAAAGCAACAACAACAACAGCAACAACAACAAAAAACAAAAACAAAACAAAACACAAATTTGGAGCACCTGGGTGGCTCAGTAGGTTGAGATTTCAACCCTTGCTTAGGTCAGGATCTCATGAGTCAGGCTCCACACTCAGTAGGGATTCTGTCTAAAGATTCTCTCCCTCTGGCCCTCCCTCCATTGTGCACTTTCTCTCAAATAAATCATAAAAAAAAAAAAAGAAGAAGAAGAAGAAAAGAAAAAAAAAACTCACAAATTTTATAACCTTAAGTTACCCAGAAAAAGGCTGTTTTAACCCAAACTATGCTATCTGGTGAACCATTGTTTATGAGTTTTAACTAGTAATTTGACAGTTTCTGAACTTGGTGGTTATCAACAAATATATTTCAACATTTCCTTAAAATTTCCACAAGTATTTTTTAAAGTATACTCCTTTTTTCTTTTCCTACTTGAGCTGTATTTTGTTGTAACGTGTTCTCTAGATGTCACTGGAAAGGAAAACTCAGTGTGCTTTTTAATTGTATTTAAATTAAATTTAAAATTTAATTTTAAATTTTATACATGAAAAGCTAAATATCACAAAGCAAACACTTCAACCTGGAATTTGTTTTAGAATATTTAGGCACAGAAGAAAAAAAATATTTAGAATATTGCAATAATCCTTTTTTTTTTTGCTTCCTATATTTCTTTGGGATTTCTACATAGAGCACATTGGGTTTATTTAATTATGTGTAGTTGTTTAATTGGATTTGGCCACATATTCCCAACTTTTTAAAATAGTCTATTTTTTTTCCCTCTTTATGAGATACTCCACATAGAAGAGTGTAAAAAACAGTGGGTCAGGACAGCAAACTGCTTACTCTTTTGATCTGGGCAGGGCAGTTAGCAGTATGTCAAATTAGTGTGATAAAATGCAACCATATTAGATTGGACTGATGAGCTTATAAATTAAAAGGCCTCATATTAAAAAAAAAAAAAAACGAATATTCCCTTTTTTTAATATGCTGTAATGTACCAGAGAAATTTTACCTCCTCATTGACTCTGAGCCAATAAGGGAAGATGGTAAAAAGAAACACATAATGGAGTCAGAGAGTTAGCTGTGAATCCCAGTTATCTATTTCCTAGAATGTTGGTTCAGAATGTAAGGAGTAAAACTTACCCTCATTTTCTACCCTTGAAAATAGTAGAAAAAGAGTCCTGAACTTAGATAATATTTTTAAATAATATAATATATTGCTAGTATTTTTCCCAAACTTCTCCTCAGGTAATTAAATAATACAATAGATCTTTGAGAGTAATGGACAACCATCACATATATTCAAGAAAGAAGAGCCAAGAAAAGAAAAAGCAGGTGCTGGCTTTAGATGAAGATTGATTAGCATTAGAAAATAAGAGAGGCAATAATGCCAAAGTCCAATCCTTTGTTTTTTTTCTCTGAAAAATCTTACTATTCTTTGTCCATAATGTATTTAACTCACTAAACTAAGCACAATCTTGTCAATCAGGGGTAAGGAAACTTTTTCTGTAAATAGCCAAATGGTAATTTTTTTTTTTAATTTATGGATCATGTAATCTCTGTCACAGCTACTCAATTTTGCCTCAGTAGCATAAAAGTAGCCATATATAATACAGAATGAATGGGAACATCTGTGTTATAATGAAGCATTATTTATGCTGTATTATTACATTTGAAATCCATATACTTTTCATTCATCTTTTCATTTTTTCCAGCTATTTAAAAATGTAAACTTTATTTCTAGCTCACTGTCCACAGAGAAGCAGATAGAAAACCAAAATTATCTTCCCAGGCCTATTTTTCTTAAGAGGTTCTCTTGTTAATGCCACTTTCCCTCTAATTCTTTGTGACCCTTCCCTCTTTTTACAGTATCTATATTGAGATGGAGGTAGGGAAAAATGTACATTATTTAGCACTTTCCAATTGCACATGATAGAAAGATAATTCAAATAGCTTAAGCTCAGTCCAAACAGGAAATGGTTTTGCTCTTGATGTATTCATTATACATATATATGGCATAAGTAAATTTTGTGTCCCAGGGTTAGAAAGATTCAACTCTGTTATCTACCTACAGTGTGACCTTGGAGAAGTTACGCAGTCTGCTCTTACCATAATTCTTCATTTTTGAAATTCTACATGTATGAGGAGTTGAAAAGATTCTATGAGATAACATGTACTGTGCTAAACATATTAACTGCTGCCTAGTAAATATTCCATAACTTGAGATGGAGAGGAGAAGGGACTTGAGGGCAATTGGAAGGGGAGGTGAACCATGAGAGACTATGGACTCTGAAAAACGATCTGAGAATTTTGAAGGGGTGGGGGGTGGGAGGTTGGGGGCACCAGGTGGTGGGTATTGTAGAGGGCACGGGTTGCATGGAGCACTGGGTGTGGTGCAAAAATAATGAATACTGTTATGCTGAAAAAATAAAAAAAATTAATAAAAAAAAATTCCATAACTTGGTGATTATGGTGATGATTCTAATGGTGATGATACCTAATTCATTTTTTTCCTTTTATAATCAACTAAGTAAAAAAAGGTTCAGTTTTCTCTCCCCCTCTCCCTTATCAGTATTCCTAAATGCCTACAAACAAGTTTTGCTCTTGTCTAATTCCTATCACATACTCCACTGTATGACAGTCATTTCTGTATCTTTCCTACTTCATATGGTCTGCTGAAGCAGTTCTTCTTTGTAACTTTTATAAGTCTGCTAACACCGTCTTGGATGTATCAGGTGCTCAATATATAGAGCTAACTAACATTCTTAAACCAGTTTAAAAGGCTAGTCAAACACACCCATCTTTAATACCTCATTTCTGCATTTTAAAGAAGATTAACATTAACATTCTTTATTATTTTATTTTCAGAAAAAGAATGTAGTGATTTTGTGATGTTATAATACTTAATATAAATCTTACTACAGAAAATATACTGTGGACCCTGAGGAACAAACTGAGGGTTTTGGAAGGGAGGGTGATGGGGGGATGGGTAAGCCTGGTGGTGTATATTAAGGATATTGCATGGAGCACTGGGTGTGTTGCATAAACAATGAATCTCGGAGCACTGAAAAAAATAAAATTAAATTTAAAAAAAAGAAAAATAAATAAATAGAAAGTATTATCTTCATTTAAGAATTTTAATTAATGTTCTTAATTGAAACATTTGAGTCATTAATACTTTTCTCTTTATATCACTTACTAAATATGAGTTATTTTAATTAGATGTATTAATGTATAATTAACATATTTGATTTTGTGTACAATTCAATGAGCTTTAAGAATAAAGTTATGTAACCACAACCATAATTTTTTTTTAATTTAAATTCAACTGGCCAACTGACAGTATATCATTAGCTTCAGATTTAGTATTCAATAAGTTATCAGTTACATAACACCCATTGCTCATCACATCACGTGCCCTCCTTAATGTCCCTCACCCAATTACACCATCCCCCCACATGCCTCCCCTCCAGCAAACCTGTTTGTTTCCTATAGTGAAGAGTCACTCATGGTTTTTCTCCCTCTCTGATAACTTCCCATTCTGCCTTCCCTCCCTTCCCCTACAGTCCTCTGCCCTGTTTCTTATACTCCCCATGTAAGTGAAAAACATATGATAATTGTCTTTGTCTGATTGACCTATTTTGTTCAGCATAACACCTTCCAGTTCCATCCACATCTAAGTAAATGAAAAGTATTCATCTTTTTTTTTTTTTTAAAGATTTTATTTATTTATTTGACAGAGAGAAATCACAAGTAGGCAGAGAGGCAGGCAGAGAGAGAGAGGAGGAAGCAGGCTTCCCGCTGAGCAGAAAGCCCGATGTGGGGCTCGAACCCAGGACCTGGGATCATGACCTGAGCCGAAGGCAGCGGCTTAACCCACTGAGCCACCCAGGCGCCCCATCTTTTCAGATGCCTGGGTAATATTCCATTACATACACACACATATATACACTCACACAAACACACACACACACAGACACACACACACAGACACATAAGCATATACGTATATGTCATATCCTCTTTATCCATTCATCTGTCGAAGGATATCTCAGCTGTTTCTGCAGTCTGGCTATTGTGGACATTGCTACTATGTACACTGGGGTGCAGGTGTCCCTTTAGATGACTACATTTGTATCTTTGAGGTAAATACCTAGTAGTGTAATTGCTGGATCAGAGGGTAGCTCTATTTTTAATGTCCTGAGGAACTTCTATACCGTTTTCCACAGTGGTTGTACCAGCTTGTATTCCCACCAACAATGTAAGAGAGTCCCTTTTACTCTGCATCCATGCCAACATTTGTTGTTTAATAGTCACTAATTTTAGTCATTCTGACTGGTGTGAGGTAGTATCTCATTGTGGTTCTGATTTATATTTCCTGATGCCAAAAGACTTGGAACATTTTTTCATTGTTTGTTGGCCATCTGTAAATCTTTGGAAAAATGTCTGTTCATGTCTTCTGCCTATTTTTTGACTGGATTATTTGTTCTTAAAGATTTTATTTATTTATTTGACAGAGAGATCACAAGCAGGCAGAGAGGCAGGCAGAGAGAGAGGAGGAAGCAGGCTCCCTGCTGAGCAGAGAGCCCGATGCGGGGCTCGATCCCAGGACTCTGAGATCATGACCTGAGCCGAAAGCAGCGGCCTAACCCACTGAGCCACCCAGGCGCCCCGGATTATTTGTTCTTAGGTGTTGAATTTCATAAGTTCTTTGTAGATCTTGGATATCAACCCTTTATCTGATATGTCATTTGCAAATATTTTCTCCCATTCCATAGGTTGCCTTTTAGTTTTGTTGACTATTTCCTTTGCTCTGTAGAAGCTTTTTATCTTGAGGAAGTCCCATTAGTTCGTTTTTGCTTTTGTTTCCCTTGCTTTTGGAGAGGTGTCTGGAAAGAAGTTGCTGTGTCCAAAATCAAAGTGGTTGCTGTCTATGTTCTCCTCTAGGATTTTGATGGATTTCTATCTCACTTTGAGGTCTTTCCTCCATTTTTGAGTTATCTTTATTTATGGAGTAAGAAAATTGTACAGTTTCATTCTTCTACATATAGCTGTCCATTTTTCCCAGCACCATTTATTAAAGAGACTGCTGTTTTTCCATTGGATACTCTTTCCTACTTTGTTGAAGATTAGTTGGCCGTAGAGGTGAGTGTCCATTTCTGGATTCTCTATTCTGTTCCATTGGTCCATGTGCCTGTTTTTGTGCTGGTACCATGCTGTATTGTTGATCACAATTTTGTAATATATCTTGAAGTCAGGCATTGTGATGCCTCTAGCTTTGGTTTTCTTTTTCAACATTCCTTAGACTATTTGGAGTCTTTTCTGGTTCCATATATATTTTAAGGTTATTTATTCCAGTTCTGTGAAAACTGTTAATGTTATCTTAATAGGAATTGCATTGAATGTATAGATTGCCCTGGGTTAGAACACACATTTTAATGGTATTCATTCTTCTAATCCATTAAACATGGATGGCTTTTCCATTTCTTTATGTCTTCTTCAATTCCTTCATAAATGTTCTGTAATTTTAGAATAAGTTCAGAAGTTTTCCTTCCATTTTTATTTTTTGGAATAGCTTCAGAAGAATAGGTATTAATTCTTCTTTAAATGTTAGGTAGAATTCCCCTGCAAAGCCATCTGGCTCTGTTTGCTGGCAGAATTTGGATTACTGTTTCAATTTCCTTGCTGGTTATGGATCTGTTCAGATTTCCTATATCTTCTTGTTTCAGTTTTGGAGGTTTATAAGTTTCCAGGAATGCATCCATTTATTACGGATTGCCTTATTTGTTGGCATGGTGTTGCTCATAATATGTTCTTAAAATTGTTTGCATTTCTGGGACACCTGGGTCACTCAGTGGGTTAAAGCCTCTGCCTTTGGCTCAGGTCATGATCCCAGGGTCCTGGGATCAGGCCCCGCATCAGGCTTTCTGCTTGGCGGGGAGCCTGCTTCCCCCTCTCTCTCTGTCTGCCTCTCTGCCTACTTGTGATCTCTGTCTGTCAAATAAATAAATAAATAAATAAATAAATAAATAAGTCTTTAAAAAATTGTATTTTTTTGGTGTTGGTCGTGATTTTGCCTCTTCAATTCATGATTTTATTAATTTGGGTCCTTTCTCTTTTCTTTTGGATAAATCTTTTGGATAAGGGTTTTATCAATCTTTGTTATTCTTTCAAAGAACCAGCTTCTAGATTCATTGATCTGTTTTACATTCTTTTGGTTTATATTTCACTGAATTCTGCTCTAACCCTTACAATTTCTATTTTTCCTGCTTAGTTTAGGCTTTATTTGCTGTTTTTTTCTCCAGTTCCTTTAGGTGTATTTGAGAACTGTCTAATTTTTTGAGAAAGACTTGTATTGCTATGTACTTCCATCTTAGTACTGCCTTTGCTGTATCCCAAAGGTTTTGAATAGCTAGTTTTGATTTTCATTTGTTTCCACGAATTTTTTTAAATTCTTTTTTGATTTCCTGGTTGACCCACTCATTCTTTGTAGGATGTGCTTTAGCCTCCAAGTAGTTGAGTTCCTTCCAAATCTCCTCTTGTGATTGAGTTGAAGTTTCAAAGCATTGTGGTCTGAAATTATGCAGAGAATAATCCAAATCATTTGGTATCAATTGAGACCTGATTTGTCACCCAGTATATGATCCATTTTGGAGAATGTTCCTTGTACCCATGAGAAGAATGTGTAGTTTGTTGCTTTAGGGTGGAATGCTCTGTTTATATCTGTGAAGCCCATCTGGTCCAGTGGGTCATTCAAAGCCCTTGTTTCCTCATTGATCCTCTGTTTAGATGATCTGTCCATTGCTGTGAGTGGTGTTTTGGAGTACCCTCTTATTAATGTATTATTACTAATGTGCTTCTTTACTTTCATTATTAATTTATTTATATAACTGGCTGGTTCCATATTAGGAGCATAAATATTTTTGATTGTTAGATCCTGTTGGATAAACATTTAAGTATGATATAGTGTCCTTCTTCATCCCTTACTATAGTCTTTGATTTATAATCTAATTTGTCTGATATGAAGATTGCTACCCTAGATTTCTTTTGAGGTCCATTAGCTTGATGAATAGTTCTCCACCCCTCATTTTCAATCTGGAAGTGACCTTAGGTCTAAAATGAGTCTACTGTAGATAACACAAGTATGGGTCTTGATTTTTTTTTTTTTTTTCCAATCTGATAGCTGTGTCTTTGGCTTGGAGCATTTAGCCCATTTACATTCAGAGTAACTATTGAAAGATATGAATTTAGTGTCATTGTGTTACCTGTAAAGCCCCTGTTCCTGTATATTGTCTCTGTTCCTTTCTGGTGTATGTTACCTTTGTCTTTCTCTTCACTTTAGTGAAGGATCCCCTTTAGTATCTCTTGCAGGGCTGCTTTAGTGGTCATAAATTCTTTTAGTTTCTGTTTGATATGGAAGCTCCTTATCTCTCCTTCCATTCTGAATAACAGCCTTCCTGGATAAAGTATTGTTGCCTACATGCTTTTCTCATTTAGCACCATGCCAGCCTTCTCTGGCCTGCCAGGTATCTGTGGATAGGTCTGCTGCCAGCCTAATGTTTCTATCCCTGTAAATTAAGAACCTCCTGTCTCAGGCTGCACTCAATATTTTCTCTTTATCTCTGAAATTTGCAAGCTTCACTATTATATGTTGAGGTGTTGATCTATTTTTATTGATTTTGAGAGAAGTCCTCTCTATGCCTCAGACTCAAATGCCTGTTTCCTTCCCCAGATCAGGCAAGTTCTCAGCTATGATTTGCTCAGATACACTTTCTCTCTCTCTCTCCTTCCTCAGGGACCCTAATAATTCTAATATTACTTCACTTTATGGTATTGCTATTTTCTGGAAGTTTCCCAATATGGTCCATTAATTATTTTCTATCTTTTCCTCAGCTTCATTCTTTTCCATCAACTTATCTTCTTTGTCACTTACTCTCTCTTCTGCCTTATCTACTGTAGCTATTAGAGCATCCAATTTAGGCTGCATCACAGTTAAAGCACTTTTAATTTCAGCCTAATTAGAATTTATTTCTACACTAAGAGATTCTCCAGAGTGTCTTTCATGCTTTTTTCAAGCCCAGTTAGTAACTTTATAATTGTTATCCTGAATTCTAGCTCTGACATTTCACTTAAATCCATATCAATTAGATATATGTCAGAGAGTATTAACACTGGTTCTTTCTTTTGTTGTGAATTTCTACTTCTAGTCATTTTGTCCAGAGAAGAATGGATGAACAAGAGAACAAAATGAAAAATGTCAACCACAACCCAAGCAAAATACATACTAAAGAAATCCAAAGAGGTCAGAAACCAAAAAAGAAAAGAAAAAGGAAAGAAAAAAGAAGGGGTGGTGAGGAAAGAATATAATTTCCCAGGTGGACAAAACAGGGTAGTCCACTTTGTCCTGAGTGTATTTTGATCTGTTTTTTTAGAAGATACTAAATCCCAAAATTGTAATGAAAGCAAAACTTTATATATATATATATATACATATATATATATATATACAAAAATAAAATTAGATACAGTGAAAAGAAGCAAAAAATATAGACTATATCTATAAAATGTAAATATAAAAAATGAAAGTGAAAAAAAAAAGACTTAAAAACAAGGAGTTGATAAAATAAGAAACTAGTTGAAAAGAAAAAAAGAAAAGGTAATTTTTTTTAAGATTTTTTTTATTTATTATTTATTTGACAGAGAGAGAGATCACAAGTAGACAGAGAGGCAGGCAGAGAGAGGGGAAGGGAAGCAGGCTCCCTGCTGAGCAGAGAGCCCGATGCGGGACTCGATCCCAGGACCCTGAGATCATGACCTGAGCCGAAGGCAGTGGCTTAACCCACTGAGCCACCCAGGCGCCCAGAAAAGGTAAATTTTAAACTGAAAGATAAATGAATCATGAGAAAAAAACCTCAAAATCAAAGTTTTGCTATCTCTTGTGCTCCATAAACTTGGTGTTCACGTGTTTTTCCTGCTGGACTTCTTAGAAGGAGGGCTCTGCTGCACTTTGCAAGTGTCTTTACCTGGGCAGAGTTGTATTGCCCGTGCCAGGGAGCTCTGCTCAGTGTAAGGTGCTTTTGGTTGCTCTATGTGGCTATTGTTACCTAAAGACTTTCTGCACCTCTTTAGTGGATTAAAATAAAATAGCCATGCCCCAATTCCCAGCTTCAGAGCTGAAAGATCATGTTCCCCTTTCTTCAATAAACTCTCAGGGATAAGCAGTTTTCCCTTTTGTGCCAAATTATGCAGTTTCCTATGGTAAATACCTATATCAATCTTCCCCAGGGAAGATGAAGGGGTCCTGCATTTCTGCCCTTTGTAGTACCCTCACACAGACAGTGGTCACCCAGTGGGGTGCACTCCCATGCTACCTCTCCCAGGAAAATGTGAAGGGTCATCACTTTTTCCGTTCTTTTCAGGACCCCCACAGGGAGAGCTGTCATCTGACTGAGTCCCTGCTCCCAGTTTATGACAAACCAAGTTGAGAGACTCCTCCTGGGTTTGCTGACCCCAACCAGTTTCCCCGATGCAATGCCTGAGAACTCTGGTGGCTCAGGCACCCCCATTCATTCTGTGACTCAGGGGCTCCTGAGACCACACTGTACCACCTATTATTCTGCTCTGCTTCAACACCTCAACACCTTTCAGACATGGAGGTCTCTCACCAGATCACATTTCCAAAAGTTCTGATTTCGTTCTCCAGGGCTATATCACCTTCCTGTAGCCAGCTTATAGAGGTTCCCTCCACCTGCTGATTATCTTCTGATATATCCCCTCAGATTCACTTCTGCTTCCTGCCTTGCAAAAAGTTGTCTCTTTTCTTTTCATAGAATTGTAGCAATTCATTTCCTACATCTCAGGTTGAATTTTTAGGTGTTCAGAGTGATTTGATAGTTATCTAGCTAAATTCAAGGGACCAGATGAAACAAGGTCCCCTTGTTTCCCTCCCCACAAGCATAATTTTGGCAGAACATTTCTATCATTGAAAAAGTTTGCTGATGCTTCTTTATATTCCTTTTCCTTCCCTAGTTCCCACTCTTGCCATTCACTGATCTGCTTTCTGTCCTTAAGTTTTGTCTTCTCCAGACACTATTTTAAAGGATATCATCCAGTGTGTCATCTCTTGAGCTTGACTTCTGTCACTTAACATAGTATTTTTAAGAATCATCCAATTACTGAGTCAGTAGTCATGTCCTCCTGAACGGTGAATAGTATTCCATTGTCTTAATGTACTACAGTTTATTTATCCATTCATTAGTTGATCATGGGCTGTTCTAAAATTTAGGTTATTATGAATAAATCTGCTGTGAGCATTGTAGTATAAATCTTTGAGTTAGAAATATATGTCTTTGTGTGATTTTTATTCATATTATTGGTAAATACATAATATCCATTTTCTCCATGAATATAACTTGATTTTAGTATTTATATTTTTGTAGCTCCATGAAAATCTTGTTTCTACTCTTGTCATGTTGCTATTACTTTATCCTTGAAAAATTATCAATATTTTAATTTTAGTATCTACTACCTATTGTTTTCTTCCTTTTGGAATGCCATATACACTTTTTCTTTTCTGTAAATACAGACTATAGCATACATATTTTCTTCCTTTCAGAATTAAAATTCCTTCAATATTTATTTGGAAAAAAAAGTAGAGGGTGACTAATGTTAATGCCATTGAAATGGTCATACCAATAATGTTGACTATATTTCTCTTCTTTTTCTTTTCTCTCTCTCTCTCTCTTTTTTTTTTTCCATTTTGGGTCCACTTGAAACACAGTGTTACATTAGTTTCAGGTGTAAACTGAATGATTTGACAAGGTTATACATTATGCTGTGTTCACCGCAAGTATAGCTATCACCAGTCCCATTATATCACTATTACAATATCATCGACTATTCCTTGTGCTCTGCTTTTTATTCCCATGACTTACTTGTTCAATTACTGAAGGCCTCTCTCTCCCTCTCCCCTTCATTCATTTTGCCCTACTCCCATCCTCATTTCTACTGGCAACCATCATTTTGTTCTCTGTATTTATAGTTCTGATTTTGTATTTTGTTTATTCTTTTTAAAATATTTTATTTATGAATGGAATCATATGGTATTTATCTTTCCCAGGTACTTATTTCACAAGTACATCCATGTTATCCCAGTGGCATGATTTCCTCATTTTTACGGCACTGTAATATTGCATTGGGTATATAAACCACATTTTCCTTATCCATTCATCTATTAATGGATGGATGCTTAGGTTGTTTCTATGTCTTGGTTCTTATAAATAATGTGCAATAAACATAGGGGTGTATATATCCTTTTGAGTTGGTGTTTTATTTTTCTCTGGGTAAATACTCAGTAGAGGAATTATTGGAACATATGGTATTTCTATTTTTAATATTTTGAGGAATGTCCATGTGGTTTTTCCATAGTGGCTGTACCAATTTACATTCCCACCAATAGTGCACAAGGCTTCTTTTTCCTTGACAACACTTATTGTATCTTGTGTTTTTGATTTTAGCCATTTCAGCAGGTGTGAGGTGAAATCTCATTGTGGTTTTGATTTGCATTTTCCTGAGGAAGAGTGATATTGAGCACATTTTCATGCATCTGTTGGCAATCTGAGTATCTTCCTCGGAGAAATGTTTATTCATGTCCTCTGGGCATCTTTTTTTTTTCTTTTTAATATTTATTTATTTGACAGAGAGAGAGAGAGCACAAGTAGGCAGAAGCAGCAGGCAGAGGGAAAAGCAGACTCTCTGCTGAGTAGAGAACTCAATGTGGGGTTTGATCCCACGACCCTGGGGTTATGACCTAAGCCAAAGGCAGTCGCTTAACTGACTAAGCCACCCAGGGGACCCCCCCACACACACACCCTTTTAAAGATTCTCTGTGCATTTTTAAATCAGATTTATTTTTTGGTGTTAGTTGTATTAATTCTTTATATATTTTAGATGTAAACCCAATATTGGTATATCATTTCAAATATCTTCTCCTATTCAGTATGTTGTCCTTTTGTTTTATTGATTGTTTCCTTTGCTATACAGAAACTTTTTATTTTGATGTAGTCCCTATTGTATATATTTACTTTTTCTTCCTTTGCCTTTGGAAACATATCTTTAAAAAAAAGGAAAAAAAGAAAAAAAAGTTTCTCTCTCCAATGTCTTACTGCCTGCACTCTCTTCCAGGATTTTTATGGTTTCAAGTCGTTAATCCATTTTAAAATTTATTTTTGTGTATGGTATTAAATAGTAATCAAGCCTCATTCTTTTACATGTAGCTCTCAAGTTTTCCCAGCATCATTTATTAAAAAGACTCTCTTTCTCCCATTTTATATTCTTGCTTCCTTTGTCATATTAATTGACTATATATATATGTGGAGTTATTTCTGGGGTCTCTATCCCATTCTCTTGATCTCTGTGTCTATTATTGTGCAAGGAACATAGTGTTTTGATTACTACAGCTTTGTAGTATATCTTGAAATAGGAAAATGTGATACCTTCAGCTTTGTTCTTTTTCAGGATTGCTTTGGCTCTTTAGGGTCTTCTATGACTCCACACAAATCTTAGTGGTATTATTTGTTCTAGTTTTGTAAAAAATGCTGTTGGCATTTTGGTAGGGATTGCATTGAATCTGTAGATTGCTTTGTGTAGTATGGACATTTTAACAATATTAATTTTTCTAATCCATAAGCATGGAATATCTTCCATTTGTTTGTGTCATCTTCAATTTCTTTCATCAGTAGCTTATAATTTTCAGTATACAGGTCTTTCACTCCTTTAGTTAAGTTTGTCCCTAATTTTTTTTCTTTTTTTTTAAGATTTTATTTATTTATTTGACAGAGAGAGATCACAAGTAGGCAGAGAGAGGCAGGCAGAGAAGGGGGGGAGCAGGCTCCCCACTGAGCAGAGAGCCCAATGCGGGGCTTGATCCCAGGACCCTGAGATCATGACCTGAGCCAAAGGCAGAGGCTTAACCCACTGAGCCACCCAGGTGCCTCAGTATTTTCTTATTTTTAATGAAAATCTAAATGGTGTGTGTGTGTGTGTGTGTGTGTGTGTGTGTGTGTGTGTGTGTGCGCGTGCACATGTTCACGTGTGTGTTTCATTTGTCTTTCTGCAACTTCATTGTTAGTGTGGGGAAATGCTACCAACTTCTGGGTATTAATTTTGTATCTCAACACTTTACTGAATTCCCTTACTTCTAACAATTTGTGTGTGTGTGTGTGTGTGTGTATGTGTGAAATTCTTGGGATTTTCTATCAGGTTTCTATCATGTTATCATGTTGTCTGTGACTAGAGGCAATTTAATTTCTTCTTTACCAATATGGATGTCTCGTTTCTTTTTCTTGCCTGATTGCTGTGGATAGAACTTCTAATACTATTTTGGATAAAGTTGCAAGAGTGGATATCCTTATCTTGTTCCTGACCTTAGAGGAAAATCTCTCAGTTTTTCATCATTGAGGATGATGTTATCTGTGGGTTTTTCATAGATGTCCTTTATATGTTGAGGTGTTTCTTTTAGATTTATTTTGTTGAAATATTTTGTTGTTGTTGAAAGTTTTTATCATGAATATATTAAATCTTGTAAATGCTTTTTCCACATTTAGTGAGATAATCATATGATTTTTATTCCTTGTTTTGTTGATGTGGTATATGAAATTGATTGATTTGTGAATATGAACCATCCTAACATCCCAGGAATAATTCCCCCCTGATTGTCGTGAATGATCTTTTTTAACATATTGCTATATGTGTTCTACCATTATTTTGTTGGTTTTTACATTTATGTTCATCAGGGACATTGACCTATAGTTTTGTTTTGTTTTATAGTGCCTTTGATTTCAGTATCAGGGTAATGCTGGCCTCTTTGAATTTATTTGGAAGCTTTCCTTTCTCTTCTATTTTTTGGAATAGTTTGAGGAGAATATGTATTAACTTTTAATGTCCAGTAGAGTTTACATGTGAATCCATTTGGCCCTGGACTTTATTTTTTGGTTGTTTTTTTTTGATTACTGATTTAATTTCATTATTTGTAATCAGTCTATTCAGATGTTCTATTTCTTCCTGGTTCAGTTTTGGAAGATTGTGTGTTTCTAGGAATTTATTCATTTCTTTTAGCTTGCCCAGTTTGTTGGTATGTATTTTTTCATAGTATTCCCTTATAATCCCTGTATTCCTGCATAATTTTTAGTTCTCCTTTCTCATTTCTGATTTTATTTGTTTGCGTCCTTTTTCTTTTCCTCTTAATGAGTCTGGTAAGAGTTTGTCAATTGTGTTGCTCTTTTAAGAGAACTAGGTTTTGGCTTCATTAATTTTTGTTTGTTTTAGTTTCTAGTAGTTTCTAGCAATTTATTTTTGTTCTGATTTTTATTATTTCCTTTCTTCTACTCACCTTGGGCTTTGTTAGTTCTTATTTTTCTAGTTCCTTAAGCATAAAGTTATTTTTTATTGTTTCTTGTGGTAGGCCTGTATTGCTATACACTTCCCTCTTATAACTGCTTTTGTTGTGTCCCAGAGATATTGGACCATTGTGTTTTCATTTTCATTTGTCTCCGTATATTTTTTGAATTTTCTTATTTGATTGCTTCATTAACCCATTGGCTGTTTAGTATTATATTGCTTAGTTTCCACATATTCGTGTTTTCTTTTTCTAGTTTTTTTCTTGTGATCTATTTATAGTTTCATACTATTGTGGTTGGAAAGAATGCATGATATGATTTCAATCTTCTCATATCTACTGAGGCTTGACTTGTGGCCTAATATGTGATCTATTCTGTAGAATGTTCCATGTATATGTGAAAAGAATGTGTATTCTGTAGTTTTTGGGTAGAATATTCTGTATATATCTGTTATGTTCATCTGGTCCAATGTGTCATTCATTACATTACATTACATTGTTTCCTTGATTTTCTATCTGGATGATCTATCCATTGTTATAATCAAATGTTAAAATCCCTACTATTAAATCCCTACTATTAAAATCCCTACTATTTTATTGTACTACCATTAATTTCTCTCTTTATGTCTATTACTATTTGCTTTATGTATTTAGGTGCTCCAGTATTAAGTGTGTAGATACTTAAAATCGCTATATCCTCTTATTGGATTGATCCCTTTATCATTATGCAATGCCCTTCTTTGTCTCTTGTTACAGTCTGTTTTAAAGTCTATTTTGTCTGACATTAAGTATTGCTATACCATTTTTTTAAAATTTCTATTTGTATAGTGAATATTTTTCCATCCCTTCACTTTCAGTCTGTACTTTAGGTCTGAGGTGAATCTCTTGTAGGCAGCATATAGAAAGGCTTTAGGTTTTCTTAATCCATTCAACCAGTCTTTGTCTTTGGATTGGAACGTTTAGGCCAATTACATTTAAAATAATTATTGATTGGTATATACTTACTGCCATTTAAAAAAATCTTCTGGTTGTTTTTGCAATTCTTCTTTGTTCCTTTCTTCTTCTCTTGCTCTCTTTCTGTGATTGGTGAGTATATTAGTGTTTCGTTTGGCTTTCTCTCTTTATTTTTTGTGTATCTATTATAGATTTTGAGTTTATGGTTACCGTGAGGTACATAGATAACATCCTAAGTAAATAGCAGCCCATATTAATTTAATGGTCATTAGGTTCAAAGAAAAAAAAAAGAAAAAAACTTTCTTCCTATTTTTCCTTCTCTTCCCTTTTTACTCCCTTCTCCACAATGCATGTTTGCTTGTTTTATGATGTTTTATATTTTATATTTATGTTTTATGTATGTTTGTTTATGTATGTTTTATCTTATCATATTTTACATCTTTTTGTTCATAGTTTTCCTATGTCTAATTAATGGCCATTTATTTTTCCCTTAAAAAAGCCCTTTAACATTTCCTGTAAGTCTGGTTTAGTGGTGATAAATTCTTTTATTTTTTTGTTTGTCTGGAAAACACTCTGTCTCCTTCAAATCTGAATGATAACCCTTCCAGGTAGAATATTATTGGTTGAAGTTTTTTTTTTTTTGAAGATTTTATTTATTTATTTGACAGAGATCACAAGTAGGCAGAGAGAGAGAGAGAGAGAGAGGAGGAAGCAGGTTCTCTGCTGAGCAGAGAGCCCAACGTGGGACTGATCCCAGGACCCTGAGATCATGACCTGAGCTGAAGGCAGAGGCTTAACCACTGAGCCACCCAGGCGCCCCCTTGGTTGAAGTTTTGTTTTTTCCCCCAGCACTTTGAATATATCATGTCATTCTTATGATATCATATATCATTCATCATATATCATATATCATTCTTACACAGAAAATTTGCCAGCAGAAGAAGCTTTCTTTTGCTGGCAAATTTTCTGCATAAGAATCAGCTGATAGTTTCATAGGTTTTCCTTATAGATAACTTTTTGTTTCTCTCTTGCTGCTTTTAGGATTCTTTCTTTGTTTTTTTAAACCACTGACATGTTGTTATGTGCTGTGCTGTTGGTTCATCTTGTTTGGAACACTCTGCTATTGGACTTGGATGTTTATTATGCTTGCTAGGTTAGGAATGTTTTCAGTTATTATTTCTTCAAATACATTTTCTACACTTTTCTCTCTCTTCTTCTTCTGGGACCCTCTGTAATGCAAAGGTTCATTCACTTGATGTTGTCCAAGAGATATCTTAATTTATCTTCAATTATTAAAATTATTTTCTCTTTTTGCTGTTTAGCTAGTTCGCTTTCTATTAGACTGTCTTTCAGATCACTGATACATTCTTCTGCATCCTCTAATTTACTGTTGATTCCCTCTAGTGTGTTTTTATTTCAGGATGATATTCTTTACCTCTGACTGGTGCTTTTTAATACTTTCTATTTCTATTAAAAGTCTCTCTCAGTTCTTCCGTTCTTTCCTCCATCGCTATGCATATCTTATGATCATGAACTTAAATTATTTATCATATATATTGCTTATCTCTCTTTCATTTAATTCTTTCACTGTTTTTTTTTTTCTTGTTCTTTCTTTTGGAGAATTTCCCTCTGTCTCTCCATTTTGCTCAACTTTCTATGTTTGTAAGGCAAAATGGCTACTTCTCCTAAGGTTGGAGTGGTCTTGTGTATAGTGACCTCTATGCAGATTGTGTGTGCTTAGTGACTTTTGCTGGCTGGCTAGAGCTGTGGCTGTATGTTCTAGTTACTTTTTAAGCTGTACCTTTTTAGAAAGAATTTTTTAAAAAAGATAATGATAATAAAGGAAAAAAATAAATTAAAAGAAGGAACATAAAAGAATAAAAAAGAAGAAAAAAAGCAAGAAAGAAAAGAATAAAATCTAAAAAACAAATAAAAACAAGACAAATTAAAAAAATAATAATAAAATAAAAAAGTTAAAAAAAATTAAAACACAAAATGCTGGCTGGTTTTCTGTACCCCAGCACACAGGGTGCCTAGTGTGGGCTTGTGGACCCTGGCCTCTCTGAAATCATAAGCTCCATGTGATAAACAGACTCATAAGTTATGTCATGGGGGCTATCTGTCATGGCATTGGGACCTCCAGTTATGGAGTCCAAACCAGACTCTGCTCCAATCTGGGCCTTTAAGATGGAGGGGAAGGGATCACTCCTGCAGTTCCTTGGCTTTTTTATTTATTTTTTTTTAAAGATTTTATTTATTTATTTGTCAGAGAGAGAGAGGGAGAGAGAGCGAGCACAGGCAGACAGAGTGGCAGGCAGAGGCAGAGGGAGAAGCAGGCTCCCTGCTGAGCAAGGAGCCCGATGTGGGACTCGATCCCAGGACACTGGGATCATGACCTGAGCCGAAGGCAGCTGCTTAACCAACTGAGCCACCCAGGAGTCCCTCCTTGGCTTTTTTAAAGAACAGCTTTTCATCTGTGTGCCAGTGGACCAGAGCTGGTGTGGGCTTCAGGACCCTGAGACTGCTGAGGTCACAACCTCTCTGTGAGAAACAGACCTGCTTTTTATGGAGTCTGAACCTGCCCCTATGAAAGCCAGAATATGTTGCAGTCTGGGTGCTTGAGGTGAAGCAGAAGAAAGAATTCTGTGGTTCTCCAGCCCCTGTAAACCATAGCCTTTTTCTGTGCCCCAGTATGGCAACTTGCTGAAGTTGCAGGCTCACCAAGAAGACCAGAAATGCCTGGCATGGTATCTGGACTCTGCTCTGCTTCCAGGGTGAACTGGAAATGAAAACCATGCTGTTTCCCAGCCCCTCTCACCTGGGGAGCATTCCTGTACCTTCTTGCCCCTTGGCAGAATTCTAGTGTTGTTTCTTTCATATGCTACTCTTTTAAACTGCAGGGTTATTTTCTGTGCTCAAGGACAGAAGGATCTATTACCACTCCCTCAGTACTATCTCTCCAGTTTGCAGCACTGGAGGTGAGGGTCGCCTTTGTAACTGTGTCTCTGCCTCTCTCACCATTCTTTCTGTCTTTGGTTGTTCAGTCAGCCCTCAGTTCTTCTTCAGGAGGAACTGCTCCATTAAGAAATGTAATGTGATGTATTCCATGGAGGAGGTGAGCTCAGAGTCTTCCTATGTCACCATCTTAAACTGGAACTCTCTTTTTCTTTATTTTATGTGACAAATCTTTGTCTTAACCCAAAGAGTTTTGCTGTATCTATGCAGTCCTCTATACAGAATCATTTTAAATTTTAACCAACTATTGGGGCGCCTGTGTGGCTCAGTGGGTTAGGCCGCTGCCTTCGGCTCAGGTCATGATCTCAGGGTCCTGAGATCGAGTCCTGCGTCGGGCTCTCTGCTCAGCAGGGAGCCTGCTTCCCTCTCTCTCTCTCTGCCTGCCTCTCTGTCTACTTGTGATCTCTCTCTGTCAAATAAATAAATAAAATCTTTAAAAAAATAAAATAAATAAAAATAAATTTTAACCAACTACGCATATTAGTTGGCATATGTTTCAACTTAAATACCAACTGACAGTTGGGAAAATTCCAATGTATATTGGAGGACCATGCACATATCATACAAGCCATCAAGAAATTATTGTTATAACTTATATAAACATTTTATAATTTATATAAACATTATATAATTTATATAAACATTTTCTAAATTATTATTGCCACTTTTATCCCTACTTACAATCCTTTCAAAGAAGAAGGAGAAATATTAAAATATCAACATTTTTTCAAACAAAATGGCCAATAATCCATAATGATATGTATATAATATATCATATGTATATACATATGTGTGTGTGTGTATATATATATGTTATTAATTCTAGAAAATGGAAACATTTATGTTACAAAAGGATAAAAGGAAAGGAGAAAGTACATCCCCAATCCATATTTATCTTAACATACAGGAGATTAATAAATCAATAACAACCTGATATTCTTTGGATTCTATAAAAATATGAGCTGAAAACAGTGTGTTGGAGCTAGCCTTTTTCAATAAGAATTCTATAAACAGATTTAGCTCTGTTTTCTCATTTCTTTCAAGGATGGTGCATAGGTAATAATATTCTAAATGAATAGAAAAAAAAGTTAATTCATTAAATGCAATACATGCCTTATAGCATTAGGGATTAGATTTTTTTTAGTAAGAAATATATTGGAATCATTGCATGTCAAAATTATTTAGTCTTCAATGTTATTTTAATGACTGCATAGAATTCTCCCAAAATAATATGATTTATTTAACCTTGACCTTGATGTTTGATATTTAAGAGATTTATTGTTGTAAATAGTTGTGCAATGACATTAATAGATATTTGTGTACATTCTAAATTATTCTTTTATACTAAATTCCTAGACGTGGCATTTCCTTGTGAAAGAATCAGCAGTCATGGCCTTGATAAGTATTGTCAAAATGCTTTCCAAAAAGAATGCAACAATATAAATTAGCCTCATATAGTCATCTCTGCACTAGTTGTGAAGCCCTGTTCTTAGTCCATTTGTGCTTTGTTTAATATTACCCTTTGCCAAACCTCTGAACTCCAAATTGTTAGACCTTGTTAGTCCTATGTAGAGGCAGCTGTGTGTGGAGCAGGAACAACAGTTGCATTCTCTGGTTCCTCTTTCATCTTATCTTACTGGAATCCAGTTCTCTTTTACTTTTGGAAAGGGCATTCACTGCCTTTCCCTCACATGTGTTCTGACTGCCCTTCTCTAGGTTCATTTTGTCCTTCCATCAAGAGTAAAGATTTCCATTCCTCTATCAAATCTATTTCAAGGATAATACTTTGCAAAGTAGAAGGGCTCCAACTTCACAGCTCCAGCCTCTCTTCAATGTTCAGAAGGCACAGTCATTATTTTTACCTCCTGCTGAAGACGTGTAGAAGCGGGAAAAAAAAAAAAAATCTTTACCAAGGATGATAAAGAGCAGGGGATGCAGAAACGAACATCTGTCTGCCCATTGGCTGGTTCACTAAAAATGAAACTAGCATGTTACCTAAGCAAATATCCGGTGAGTTTTCTTTCAGATGTTTCAGTTAGTGAAGTTCTAAAACTATATATAGTTTGCTTGTTTTTTTTTTTTCTTTCTTTTAGAGAGTCATAGGAACTAGGGCAGCATTATCCAATTAATCCTCTGAGTGGCTTCACCTTTTTCTTTTCCTTTCTTCAAAAGGACACTGCCTGCTGTTAAGTGTTAAGCTGCAAGTAGCATTTTTGGACTTCATGAGAAGAAATCCAGACTCTCCCATAAAGGGTTATATGTGAACCTTATTAAAAAGCCCAAACAATATCAAATATCATAGCCTTCTATCTCTCTAGCCTGCTGATCTGTTGGCATCCCTGCCAGGGTCAAGGCACATGAAAGATAATAGTCTCTGGGGATCAAGCAGCCAGATGTGACTAAGAAAGTAAAAGAAAGTTAAATCTAAAGCACCACTGTCATCTTTGTCTCACCATATAAATAAATAAAACAGCCTTGGAGAGAATGGAATCCCATTGTCTTAAATGTGGGTTTCTCCTTAAACATAGCACAAAGCATTGAAATGTCATAGAAATTTATTCTTTCATTAATGGTCAAACA
This sequence comes from Lutra lutra, assembly GCF_902655055.1. NCBI lineage: Eukaryota > Metazoa > Chordata > Mammalia > Carnivora > Mustelidae > Lutra > Lutra lutra. The sequence goes on along the minus strand of NC_062287.1, from coordinate 32,200,613 downwards.
ATAGAAAGCATTCATAGAATGCTTCTATGAGAGGCACAGGACTAAGCTCATGCATAGATTAATCAAGTTAATACAATACACATAAATAAGTTGTCATATTAGTTTTTATTTGCAGATGAAAATACCAAGGGGAAAAAGGAAAAAGATTCATTAGCTATTCTATGCTCTTCTAAAGTTTGTGTATTTAGGATAGACTTTTTAATTTTTTTAACGTCTTGTTAAGCATAATTCCTTTAGACCCATAAAAATATAATAAGACATGTGAATCTCATTAAAATATGCCCAAGTTTGATGGGGAGAAGACAAGTCGACTCTTAGGTGCTGCAGAGCTGAGATTGCTCTGCAAAGCCCATCTGGAGGTTGGTGATATAAATGCTTTTTCTTATGCTGTTCTTATATTTTGCAAAGAGGCATTAAGCTAACAAGCATTGAAAATGAGTGCCCTTAGACATGGCAGATCATTCATTGGAACCGTTCTTCCCCTCAGGGAAAATGAAAATCTGGAGAGAGAGAACTGGCTGACCTCGCCCAATTAACACAGTACCGATGCAGGCAAAAATGGCCGGCAGTGACAGAACTGTGTTTCAGGGATGTGTGTTCCTGGGCTGCGGTCCAGGTTATGTCAACAAGGATCATTCTGGGTGCCATTTCTCTAGTTCTATATTGGACACAAGAGAAAGACAGAAGGGGAAAAGATAAGGGAAAACTATGGGAGATATATATATGTATGTATGAGATATCTATGTATCTATATAGATATATAGATATATATATACTTGAGAACTTTGCTTCTCCCGCAGGACATGAGCTCTTTCTGATTCTATGTGCAGCTGCAGCCTATGGCTTGCTAAACAGGTCAGGAAAATGGGAAAATACTGCAATAGCAGCACTGATTTTCCCATGGAAACTGATACTCCTAAATGTTACAACACTTCCGTTTGAAGTTTAACTAGTAGAAAGTCTTTAATCTAGAAATTGAACCAGGCAGCAGAAAACTGTAGGTTTTAGCCTACATTGAAAATAAACATCATTATATTTTATATCTTCCCTTGTGTTTAATAAAGAAAATGAAAATTCCCCAAAACCTATTAAAGATGTAGCACCCTGCCTTCTGTTTTGGGATAATATTTATATCATGCAAGTGGATTCTAAAGCTTTTAAAATAAATATTGTCTCTTTTTTCTAAGAATGAGATCCAATGAAAGAAATAAAGAACCCAGATTTTGAATGGTTTTGTGGAGAAGGCAGTATAATTCGTGCTAATATAGTTTCTGTGCTAATATTTAAGAGTTTCTAAATCTGCAGTTACATAGGCCAAGTGGCACCCTATATCAAGGAAGTGTTCATAGTTGTAATTATTCCATGAAATTCTGGTTGCAACTATACTCGTGTCCCTTCTTCTCTGTCCTGTACAGAAAAATATCTATGTAATTGCATCAATCCTTAGTTTTAATTCTATAAAATTGAAATGACCACTAATATTATTACAAATAATAGAGAATGGTTAGCAAAATACCTGGCACATAGTGAGTGTTTATTATATTTAAAGGTACTACAACAAGATATGACATGTATAAGAAAATTTAATTCTTTGGAACAATCAGATTTTATATCTCCTTTAGGAATCAAGGCATATGATGGGAAGTGAAAGAAGGTCGTAGTAGCCCTGAATTATTTTAAGTCAAGTCAGACAAAAGAAAATGGTTTAATTCAATGCCAATTGGGTTGGGATAACTTTGAAATTTATATACTCATATATAGACTGGTCCTGCATCAAAAATCTTCTTTAGCTAGAAATATTCTAAATTAATAACATAATTTCACATATTTTCATTTAGTGAATGTTTTCTAGGCATCAAGCATTAAGTCATGTACTTCACTGAAGTCACTTCTGTTTAATCTTTATATAATACGAAGGACAGCATATCTCCATTTTTAAACAGGACAACAAAGACTGAGGAACATTCAGTACCTTGTCTAAGGTTACACAGAGAATAAGCAGTGAAGGCAACGTTTAAAAAATTAAAAACTAGAATTCTAACTGAAAGAAATTACTTGCTTTGTATCTGAATTAATATATACATTATTTGACTCATTCTAGATTATGAGTTCTTAGGATTTATCACTTTTGGTAAACTCTAACGTTTGCGTAGCTTTCCCAGAGTACACTATTATGAACTGAAAATGCCTGCAGAATATTTATTTTATGTTATTTGATTAAAGCGTATTATTTATGTTTTCTTTTTCTGCTTTTATAATGAATGGTTCGGGTGCCTTTTGTTTACTTCTACAAGGTTTCTTTGAGTATTTTGTAAATGTAATATCTCTGGGAAAATTCTGGGCCAAATATTCATAAAGCACGTTAGCTGGAGTGTAATGTGTCGTCCGGCTCTGCAGCTTCCTTAAACTTGGGGAAGATGTTGAGCTAATGACAAAAGTTTCAGGAAAATGTCATAGTTGATGTTTAATAATTTTCTGTAGTCTATACATATTGTGGCAATTTAATAATCTAAAGTGAATGAATACTTGAAAAGCCAATTATAACATTTTCACTCATTAACTTTTCACTCTGGCAAGTCGCCTTGTGGAATGCCTCTCATTTCTCAACTTGCTTTCGTTTTGAACTGCGCTTGGTATTGCCTGAAATCGCTAGGTCTCTATGCTGTGGCCGCTGCTGTGATCCGTTTTTTGAATAGGTGCCATATTTATTTGTATTTCCTTCGCTCTGTTTTGCACGCCCATTTTGAGCCAACTTGTGTGCGCCTCAGATGTCGGTTGGTACGTGTTCTGCTGTTCTCCAGGATGGCCTCACCTATTGAAACAAGCCCTGAGAGCAAATGCAGAAAAATCTGCATTTTTCTTTGCAGATTTGTCAACCATTCAGTGGTTCTACAATAACTTCTATAATCTAAGAAACTATAAAAAAATATAGAAACTTGTAAGTCATGTTAACAAATGCCTTAAAACAATAATTTAATAATCTGGAAATTTCTCTAATTTAAGAAACCAATTTCTTTATGATATAAGAAACCAATTTCTTTATCCTCTACTTAGCTCAGATCTCATGTACTTTAATTATTAAAAATTTTCTCCTCCTATGTCTACAATAAATTTGCATTTTGTTCTCATTACTTTGAATTAACTTATATGGACTTAATTTTAATACATTTAAATAAACTCAGGAAATACATATTTCATTATTTAAAAATCAGGGAGACTTTAAATGATTGAGTAAAGGAAGTAAATTAAATGCATTATTTTGTATTTCACACATAACATATAGGTCTGTATGTTTGCAAGATTAATTATGCAAAATCAAACAACTATAAAACTCATGTGACTGAAATTTCTTCTACACCTTATATACTTTTATATGAAGAGAAATATGATAATCTGATAATGTCCATATTGTGTCTTTGTGTTGATATATATTCAACCCAGTATTTGACATATTTTTTATTTTGACAGTTTTTGGAAAATGGTCTGAAACACTATCAAAATATTAAGATGTATTTGATTAATCAAAAGTAAAGTTCCTTATGGTTTTGTACTATGATTATGATTGGGTCCTATTTCTAATTTCATTCAGCAAAGCTTACTCAATACCTACCTATTCTATATATGTACATTATAGAACTAAAATCATGAAGGAGGTATCGTACTCTGCCTTTAAAAACAAAATGAAAACTGAAATTAAGGTAGCTAGTTTTCACCTATCATCTATTTACCTATCACCTATCTATCATCTCTATCTATCTATCTATCTATCATCTATCTATCTATTATGAAATGAAATAGAAAGACATACAGTAATCACCAAATACCTCAAAGTTGGTTAATCAGGGTATATCACTATAGGATTAATCTAGGTCAGTGGTGCTTAAACAGGAATGACTTTTACCCCCATGGTATCGATAATATCTAAAGATATTTTTGATCATTATAACTGGTATAGGAGCAGGGAGAGGTTACAAAATGTATTAGCATGTAGTGGGTAGAAGGTAGAGGCCAGGATGCTGGTAAACATCCTACAATGTACAGTACTGTCTTCCACAATTGTCTGGCCATAAATGTCAGTAGTGCTGAAATTCAGAAACCTTGATCTAGATCATAGGAAGCTTATTGCATTAAGATAATATTTTATATAAGTGATAAGTTTATACAACATGTACAGTTTAGTTTTTAGATCCTTAAAATATTAGTATTACTGGAGAGTACTTTCAGAAATAAAGATACTGAATAAATTAATGAACTACTATTTAATAGAAAAAAAGGAAAGGAAAGTTATAGGAGATGAACAAAGAAGAGTATGGGATTTCAAAGTTATTAAAATTGGAATGGCCCCATATAGGCCAGCACCCTAGTGTTCTCATAAAAATACTACTACATCATCTAATCATATAGTTTTATTTAGGCATAGTATTACAACAATGCCAACACTATTAATATCCCATTGGTCACCTTCCACATACACATTTTCTTTTTTTTCCCTGATACAATCATTGGTGGAAGTATTGGTGTAGGAGAGTACTTGCCCATGCATAAAGCACAGCTATCATGCTGTGTTTTAAAATTGTGTTAATCTTATCTGAGGATTTCATCAGAGAGTTAATAAAATCAATGTATTGTTGCCATTCTATAGTAAAGATCCACCACTGGAAAGTATGTGCTCTTTTCCCCAGGTAGATTAAGTATTCATTTCGACAGCATTTCTTTTTAATTAAAATAAAAGTTCAGGCTAAGTTAAAAGTAATAAGACAGAAACTGTATAAAGATGCAAAATCCCAAAATAGTGGTCTGACAGCAAAAGAACTAATAAAAAAACAAGGATGACATGGTTTTTATTAGCAAGCATTCACCACAAACTTTGAATCAATAGTTTCCAGTAAAATAAACATAAGAAATAGAACTGTTCTTATAGGTTCTCCTAATTCATCATTTAAATTGTTTCTTTCATTTCCTCTCCCACTTCCAACATTTGTGAAAACAACTAATATTTATATTGTTACTTCTATAAATTCTATTTACTTTATACCAAATGAATTGGCCCTATAAAATCCAGACAACTGACTAGAATATTAATATTTGTGGTTTCATGTCCTTATCACATTATCTATCTTCTATCTATTCATCTATTATCTATCTATCACTTATCTATTATAAAATACATATATTCCCAAGGCTTCTGAGAAAACATCCTTATAAATCACTTGATTATTTTATTTATTACTTTATGAAAGTCAAAACTATACTCAATATCTTAATTTCCAAAAGATTTATGTTATGATACATAGTAGGAAACATTTTCACTACTGCATTCATCCTCTATTCACTCAACAATTAATTAATTGTGTGCCAGTCACTTTTCACAATACTGAAGGGTATGGTGGTGAACAAAGTAGGTAAGGTTCCTGTCCTACGAAAACTCACATTGTGGTGCAGAGACAACAAATAAAATATAGAGATGGAGATGGAGCAACACAGAGAGAGAGATACACAGAGAGAGAGACAAAGATAAATTATTTGATAGAGCTGGTTTAGGTAAGCTGGTCAGGGATGACTGCCAAAGGGAGTCATTTGGACAGAGACATGAAAGAACTAGTGAGTACACAAGTATCTGGGAGAAGAATGTTTCAGACTAAAGTAAAAAAATAGCTCTCATATCTTAAGTTGAAAATTGACATCAAGGCCAGTGTGGCTAGGATGGATTGAAGAAAGGAAAGATGGTGCTAAGGTTGAAGAGATAGCAAGGGCAAACTCATGAAGGGCCTTATAGAATTTATAAAGCTCTATTACCAAAGGTTAAAGAAATAATATAAGAAAACATCTGATATTACTAGTGATGAATTAACAAAACACCGCATTCATCATCAGAAAGAGATTTATAAACTACTTGCTGGGCACTGTAGTGAGTTGGAAACTATTTTAGATCACTAGACCAATGATATGAGATAACACTTTGGGGCAATTTCAGATATCCCCAACGATATTTAATGGAAATATGACATACTTCTTAAAATTTCTAAATATAAATTAATTTAAATAATTATATTTCTTAAATAGATGCCATATTTGCACAGTAAGCATATGACATAGCCCCACTTTAGATGAATATATAATCTGGCAGAGAAGATGATATATACACATAGAACAGAAAACAATGAGAGAACTTAGCCAGCACTGATACAAGAGGAATGTGTTTTGTGGATGATAATTAGAGTAGGGAGACCATATAATTTATTTAATAATCAAACTGGAACATTTCTGCAAGTGAAAGGGGGGACAATTAATAATCTTGCTGGGGAAAACAGTGCAAATTTCACTATTCCAAGTAAATCAAGACACAAGTTAGTGATATGTCTATAGAATGCCAGAAAAGGAGACTTAATTGTAAATTAAAATGACTCCTGAAGTCTTCTTCAAGAAAATGATACCTGCACTTGGCTGTGTCTAGGATGTAACTAGGCAGAAGGAAGTTGAGAATAAATTCTAGTCTAGGGAAATAACATTATAAGAGATATATCGATTTAACAATCACCCTAAGATGAGGCTTTGATGATTGTGAAAAGTTACAGACAATATTGGATGGTTAAGGAACAGATGGGTTGAGGTATAGGAGTAGAACAGACTAATAGATTTGAAATCTCATGAAAAAATCTCATACAAGAGAGTCATTTAAAATCTATTGGTAGGTTTCACTTACTCTTCTCCTACCCCCTTAACCCCCCATGTTGCATCTCCTCTCCCTCATATCAGGGAGATCATATGATAGTTGTCTTTCTCTGATTGACTTATTTCGCTAAGCATGATACCCTCTAGTTCCATCCACGTCATCGCAAATGGCAAGATTTCATTTCTTTTGATGGCTGCATAGTATTCCATTGTGTATATATACCACCTCTTCTTTATCCATTCGTCTGTTGATGGACATCTAGGTTCTTTCCATAGTTTGGCTATTGTAGACATTGCTGCTATAAACATTCGGGTGCACGTGCCCCTTCGGATCACTACGTTTGTATCTTTAGGGTAAATACCCAGCAGTGCAATTGCTGGGTCATAGGGTAGTTCTATTTTCAACATTTTGAGGAACCTCCATGCTGTTTTCCAGAGTGGTTGCACCAGCTTGCATTCCCACCAACAGTGTAGGAGGGTTCCCCTTTCTCCGCATCCTCGCCAGCATCTGTCATTTCCTGACTTGTTAATTTTAGCCATTCTGACTGGTGTGAGGTGATATCTCATGGTGGTTTTGATTTGTATTTCCCTGATGCCAAGTGATGTGGAGCACTTTTTCATGTATCTGTTGGCCATCTGGATGTCGTCTTTGCAGAAATGTCTGTTCATGTCCTCTGCCCATTTCTTGATTGGATTATTTGTTCTTTGGGTGTTGAGTTTGCTAAGTTCTTTATAGATTTTGGACACTAGCCCTTTATCTGATATGTCATTTGCAAATATCTTCTCCCATTCTGTCAGTTGTCTTTTGGTTTTGTTAACTGTTTCCTTTGCTGTGCAAAAGCTTTTGATCTTGATGAAGTCCCAATAGTTCATTTTTGTCCTTGCTTCCCTTGCCTTTGGCGATGTTCCTAGGAAGATGTTGCTGCGGCTGAGGTCGAAGAGGTTGCTGCTTGTGTTCTCCTCAAGGATTTTGATGGATTCCTTTCTCACATTGAGATCCTTCATCCATTTTGAGTCTATTTTCATGTGTGGTGTAAGGAAATGATCCAATTTCATTTTTCTGCATGTGGCTGTCCAATTTTCCCAACACCATTTATTGAAGAGGCTGTCTTTTTTCCATTGGACATTCTTTCCTGCTTTGTCGAAGATTAGTTGACCATAGAGTTGAGGGTCTATTTCTGGGCTCTCTATTCTGTTCCATTGATCTATGTGTCTGTTTTTGTGCCAGTACCATGCTGTCTTGATGATGACAGCTTTGTAATAGAGCTTGAAGTCCGGAATTGTGATGCCACCAACTTTGGCTTTCTTTTTCAATAAGTGACTCTTAATCTCACAAAACAAACTGAGGGTTGATGGGTGGAGGGGGGTTGGGAGGGGGGGTGGGATTATAGACATTGGGGAGGGTATGTGCTATGGTGAGTGCTGTGAAGTGTGTAAACCTGGCGATTCACAGACCTGTACCCCTGGGGATTAAAATATATGTTTATAAAAAATTAAATAAATAAATAAATAAAATCTATTGGTAGGCATATGACATAAATAGAATAAAACTACTCTTAAACTCCAGTTTAGTGTGAGATGGGAATATTACAGAACAACATAGGGCATAAAATGAACAGATATTTTAATTTTACATAATCTATATGTTGCATGATAAATTGTAACAAGAATAGTATATGGGTATATCATTGGTATGCAAAGTCAAACCCCATTTTTTGCATAAATATATTTTTAAGTAAGATTAAGTGTTTTATAAGATTTTTAGAGTGACTGCCAGATTTATTCTGTAAAGAGGGTAAACATAAAATTATACACTTACACACACAGATATATATATATATATATATATTACATTTTATGTAAAAATAAGCACTTACAAACACTTCTATATTCCTAAAATTATCTTAGCACTTTTTATGAACTTTCTTTATGAACTTTCCAAAATTTTCTAAGCTAAGTATTATAATTATTTTATAGATGAATAAACAGAGCTGAAGAAGTCAGGTAATTAGCAAATACCACACAGCTCTTTTGGTGATGGTGAAAATATTCAAACACATTTTTGCATGGTATGAAGTCCATGACTTTCCTGTGGCACCACATTACCTTACATGTGCTCACTGAATTGAGTCTCACGTGGCTTAGTTCTTGCACAGAGGTCCCAGTTAAAATAGGAAGCTGGGTACTTACTAACACATCTCATTTCATTCTGCTATGATCAGTGTTAGTACCACTGATATTATAAACTTTTCCTTTCACTAAAAATAAGAATTGAGTACTTGAATTTAAAAAAAAAGAATCAATCTTCCTTCTCTGCCCATTTTCTACTTGATGTATCTTGGTATTTCCTTTTTGTTGTTGTTGTTTTTTAATTTAAATTCCAGTTAACATACAGTGTAATATTAGTTCCAGGTGTAAAATATAGTGATTCAACACTTCCATACAACACCTGTGCTCATAAGAGCGAGTGCACTCTTTAATTCCCATCACCTATTTTACCCATTCCCCACTCCATAAGCATCACTTTGTTCTCTGTATTTTAAAGTTTGTTTCTTGATTTCTTTTTTTTTTCCCTTTGCTCATTTGTTTTAGTTTTTAAATTCCATATATGAGTGAAATCAGATGATATTTGTCTTTCTCTGGCTGATTTACTTAGAATTATACCCTCTAGCTCCATCCATGTTTTGCAAATGGCAAGATTTCATTCTTTTTAATGGCTGAGTAATATCCCATTATGCATGAATGTGTTCACACACACACACACACCATTTCTACTTTATCCATTCATCAGTAAATGGATGCTATATGGGTTGTTCCCATAATTTGGCTATTGTAGATAATGCTGCTATAAACATTGAGATACATATATTCCTTTGAATTAGTGGTTTCATATTCTTTGGGTAAATACATAGTAGTTCAATTGTTGGATCATAGAGTAGTTCAATTTTTTTTTTTTTTTTAAAGATTCTATCCATTTATCTGACAGACAGAGATCACAAGTAGGCAGAGAGGCAGGCAGAGAGAGAGGAAGGGAAGCAGGCTCCCCGCTGAGCAGAGAGCCCGACGCGGGACTCGATCCCAGGACCCTGAGATCATGACCCGAGCCGAAGGCAGTGGCTTAACCCACTGAGCCACCCAGGCGCCCCAGAGTAGTTCAATTTTTAACTTCTTGAGAAATCTCAGTATTGTTTTCCACAGTGCCTGTGGCAGTTTGCATTCCCAGCAACAGTACAAGACCATTCTGTTTTCTCCACATTTTCACCAGCACCTATTGTTTCTTGTATTTTTGATTCTAACCATTCTGACAAGTGTTGCTTTGCTTTTCCCTGATGATGAGGAATGTTGAGCATCTTTTCCTGTGTCCTTTAGCCAGCTGTATGTCTTTGAAAAAATGTCTGTTCATGTCTTCTGCCCATTTTTAATTGGATTATTTGTTTTGGGCTGTTGAATTTTATGTTCTTTATATATTTTGGGTACTAATCTTTCAACAGATACGTCATTTGCAAATATCTTCTCCATTTCATAGGATGTCTTTTCGTTTTGTTGCCTGTTTCCTTCACTGTGCAGAAGCCCTTTATCTTGATGGAATCCCAATAGTTTATTTTCGGTTTCGTTTTCCTTGCCTCTGGAGACATATCTAGAAAAATGTTGCTATAGTCAATGTCAGAGAAATTACTGTCTGTGTTCTTCTCTAGAATTTTAATTGTTTCCTGCCTCACATTTAAGTCTTTAATTCATTTAGAATTTATTTTTGCGTATAGTGTAAGAGTGGTCCAGTTTCATTCTTTTGCATGTTGCTGTCCAGTTTTCCCAGTGCCATTTTTGAAAAGACTGTCTCTTTCCCATTGGATATTCCTTCCTGCCTTTTCAGAGATGACTTTACCATGAAGTTGTGGGTCCATTTCTGCGTTTTCTATTCTGTTCTATACACCCATGTGTCTATTTTTGTGCCAGTGCCATAATGTTTTGCTCACCATAGCTTTGCAATGTAACTGAAGTCTAGAATTGTGATTCCTCTAGCTTTGCTTTTCTTTGTCAAAATTGCTTTGGCTATTCAGGATCTTCTGTGGTTCCATACAAATTTAAGGATTGTTCTATCTGTATGAAAAATACTGTTGATATTTTGATGGGGATTGCTTTAAATATATAGACTTCTTTGGATGCATACACATTTTAACAATGTTTGTTCCCCCAATCCATGAGGGTGGGATGTTTTCCATTTTTTTGTGTCCTTTTCAATTTTTTTAATCAGTGTTTTACAGTTTTCAAAGTACAAGTCTTTCACCTCTTTGGTTAGGTTTATTCCTAGGTATCTTATGGCTTTGGCACAATTATAACTAGGAGTGATTCTTTGATTTCTCTTTCTGCTGCTTCATTATTGCTGTACTATAATGCAACAGATTTCTGTACATTAAATTTATATCCTGTGACTTTACTGAATTTGTATCAGTTCTAGCAATTTTTTGGTGGAGTCTTTGGAGTTTTCTATATAAAGTATCATGTCACATAGTGGGAGTCTGATTTCTTCCTTGCTGACTTGAATGTTTTTTATATCTTTTTGTTGTCTAACTGTTGTAGCTAGGACTTCCAGTACTATGCTAAATAACAGTGGTGAGAGTGGACATTCCTGTCTTTTTCCTGACCACAGAGGAAAAGCTTTCAGTTTTTCTCCATTGAGCATGATATTAGCTGTGGGTTTTTCATAAGTGACCTTCATTTTATTGAGAAATGTTCCCTCTAAACCTACTTTGTTGAAGGTTTTTATCATGAGTGGATGTTGTACTTTATCAAATGCTTTTTCTGCCTCTGTTAAGAGGATCATATGGTTCTTGTCCTTTCTTGATTAATGTGGTGTATCACATTGATGGATTTGTGAATATTGAGCTAAACTTGCAACCCAGGAATAAGTCCCACTTGATCGTGGTGAATGATTTTTTTTAATGTATTGTTGGATTTGGTTTTCTCATATTTTACTGAAGATATTTCTTGAGTTCTATTTAAGCAGTTTGTGTGCAGTCACAAGTTTCTTCAGGTGATCCTCATAAATCACTCTCTTAGTTTTATTTTTAACAGTAACTTCCTAAATCAGCAGTTTCCACAAAACAACTGGTTTGTATTCTTGGAATTTGGAGTAATTCCTCCAGATGTATAGTTTTCCTATTTCTAAAACTAAATTTTTTAACTGTCTTGGGTTGCAAGGAAATTATATTTTTTTTCCATTTTTAACCCATTTTACTGTTTATACATTGTCACATTAAAATTGTCAGAACTCCCATGATAGATAGAACAAAAACCTGTCATACAAGAAAAAATAGTGAAGGTTTCATAAAGCTTAAAAGAAGTACCATGGTAATACAAGGATGGTGCAACAATCTCAGATGGCAGTGCCAAGGTGTATGAGCAGGTAGGAAAAATGGTGCTGCAGGGACATTTGGCCTGAGACCACTGCTGTTTTCTAAGAATTTCCGAATATGCTTGGTAAGCAGGTTACTTGTAACAGATGTAAATGGAGTAGGGTACCACTTCTGCAGAATAAATTCTGCAAGTTCCTGTGAGGCGTCTACAAATCTCATCCTGATAAATGGTTGTTGAAGATAATTTTGCAATGGTAGTCCTATGACCAATACCCAGGGAAATTTTACCACCAGTGAAATTCTTGGACCAAAAACTAAATGGCTACATATACCAAACCTAGACATTGTGAATTAAAATGGTGCCATGTTAGGGCTTATCATAGAACCAGACCAGGAAAAATTATTCCAGCAGAAGATCTTCATTCTTCTCTTCAGTCAAAAGATTAACAGTCTCCATCACCTCTCCAGCTGCCCTCTATTGCTCCAAGTCCTTCTCCAATTTTCCTGGAGAATCTTTTCCTTCTTTATTTTCTTTAATCTATAGAACTCTTCTGGCTCTCTCATCCAGCTTTCTGATGATATAAGCAAGGGTATGTTCAATTCCAGGGACAATGGTATATGAAATATCATTTACACATTTGTTGGTTATCTTAATAGCTTCATCCAAAGTAACAAAGGAAGTTTGAAGGGAAACTATTTCTATCAGTAATTCCACTGGTTTGACATAATTTCTCTTTAATTTAGCCAATTGTTCCCCACCTCTGGCTAAACCAGCTAGTTTATAACTGTCAGTTCCTTCATGGTAATGTTCAAATTCTGGCAAAATAACACCTGATACATTATCTTTCTTAGCTAGAATCTTCTCATGGGCTTTATTTACGTTTTGGATAACTGTGGTGTCGACGTCCCCTGTTATGAACTTGGTCTCAGCAAGAGAAAAGGAAGTTTCTCTCATCACTTCAGCCATCAGCACTTTAGTACCTATTATCTTCTTTAGGATCTGTTGAAAACAAAGAGCTAAGGCATCAGACATTTTCTTCAGGAGGTTTCAACCTGTCTGTGCTCCTTTTAATCAAGACTTCATGATGGTCTGTGCCATGCATGAGGGAAAGATTTTAATTTGGTCCTTGCCCTACATTCTGATGGTGATTGTTCCACTCAGTCCCCTGGCCTGGCATTGGTGGCTGCAACAATCTCCATCCAGCCACAGGATCTTCCCCTATGGGGTCAGCTGTTTGTTGAAATTATAGTGTTTTTATTTCAGCTATTATAGTTCCTACTAGTCTTATGATTTTGGAAAATATCACTGAGTTTATCGCCAGAGTTAATTAACCAACAAACTAGAAATAGATTTACAAGGAAAAAATAATAATAAAACACACACTTGTGGAAAATATCTAAGTAATCCATACTAAACGAAGAAGTCTGAACAAGTTGAGTTTTTAAGAAATAAATCCCTTCTGTATCCAGGAATTAGAATTGTTAAACTTTAAGATGGTAGGGCACTGACCAAAGAAAAGCCAGTTTACAAAACTGAAAACTTCTGGGCAAATAAGTAAAACAGAAAAGGGGAAATATGGGAAAGTAATTAAATCAGGGATAACCAACATATTTTTCCCATTCTAATCTTTTATGCCCAAAGGATATGCATGCCTGAATATCTAACACTTGTATCTAACATGAATATTAGACTCACAATAATTATCACAATTAATTATTTTAATGATATTAATTTTAAAAGGCATATTCCTATTTTAAAATGTGTTCTTGAATTTTTCAAAAAACCCTGTTATTCAAATTGGACTTTATCATAACATCTAGTTCACAGGCAGATTAATTTGAAGAGATTAACTACATGGAGGCTAAGATAATTATAAATGTAAATATATATAAATGTAATTATGAAACTCAAAACCACCTGATTTTTGTAGGAAATCCCTTATAAAATTATAAAGAGCATACATTTCAAATTGTTCTTATACCATTTATATTGTTAGTATAAATCATACCAACATTTCTATTTTTTCAAAGAAATCAACTAAAAAATGTCTAGCCAAAAGTTTCATGCTACATGAATTCATACAAATGGAAGTTTGAAGATTTATTACAGTGATTATATCTCAACAGAGATAAATATGTATTTTATGATTAGGATTTTTTTTTTCTGAAACAGGTGAGCCATAGGGACAAACCTCCAAAGCAGAAAATAAACCATTTCAGTTCTTTTGATAAATAGACAATATCCACTATTTCTATACGGTGCATGAAAATGTGACAAATAAATTACCTTCATTAAAGATTTGCATGAAGGATTAATGAGTATTAGTTAAGCCATAAAAGTACAAAGAACATTTATGAAAAATTACATTGAGCGTAAGAATTTGAGTGGGAGAGAATCTTGTTACAATAGTTTATCTTACCTGAAGATTCTCTACTGCACCTATATGATAAATGTAACTTAAAAGCAACCAAATTTCCACATTTAACATGCAAAATTTAGGCAAATCGCAACTCCACAGGGTTTTGTCCTCTGTGAGTTACTTACTAGAAGGGGGATAAATCATAAAACTCATCTTTGTTTCTGTTAATATTTATGCTGCAATAAGTCTTCAAATTAGCGCCATAAAATTTGCATAGCATTAAATTCAAAGAGGTAAAGATATCTTAAAAATTCACCATCAGTAAAAAATATTGAGTGTTTTGAATACTTACCTTATGAATTTTCTTTTTCTTTCAATACATAGAACTAAATTAAAATTTAGTTATTTTACTTGTGTGAAAATGACAAATACCTTTTGGATAGAAGATCGTATTTTACTGAATAGCACAGAAAAATGAGAATTTTTTTTTTTTTTAAATCAAGGTTTCCATTTTTTTCCCTTTGGAATATTACCCAAGATTAATGCTATCTACTCATCAAGCACTGCCATCTTGTGGACTCCTCTTGATTCTAGAAAATACTAGTTAATATAAAAATTATAAAATATGGGACTTTTGGGAGGTTAAATATTTGGAAAATTCTATAAATCTCAATATTAGAGATCCATGTTTGTAATCATGCAATAATATTGCTTTTACCCCCATGGACATCTGCATTTTAGGCACATTCTGCTGCTATTTTACAGCAGGTTTCTGTGCCAGCAAGATACATCCTTACCATGTTACATAATGAAGACTGGTGTGGCTCTCTGACAGTTTAATTAGGTTGTGACTCAATAAGAATATCTAGAAACCTGCTTTTGTCTGGTAAATGGAATTTAGGTACTGCTCTGTCACTATGGGGCATCAAGGTTTTAATTTGCAAAATTAGACCCCATATCATATATCGTTCAACCTAATAAGTACTTGAAACCCCTATTAACCATGTTTTCTTTTTTAATTCAAATAAAAATTGATGTTTAATAAGAATTCTTAATCAAATTTTGATTTCTGTATCTTAGTTTGCTCATGATAAAACTGAGTTACCTATCCTTGTAAGGAGTACATAAATTAATATATGTAGAGCACACTTTCTGGTACATACTAAGTGTTATACAAGTTTACTGGATGCTATTGGTGCCGAACCCAGATCTCCTTTACCTAGTTAATATGCCTATCCAGCAGCTGCCCCTTCTCCAGAGAATTTCCCTTATCCAGGAATTGTCTCCCTGCCCTTATGGCACCTCACCTACCTCAGTTAGCAGCCAATATCCAAAAGGCTGAATCTTTTTACCTTCCACTGCAGTATTCACCAATTCTGCAGTTAAATTTGTGTTCCAGAGTCACAGGTAGGATTAGTCTTAAACTAATCTCTGGCAGGAACCACATCCTTGCTTAGCTGATTTTTCCCCCTTACTGTTTCTTGCCTTTCTTAATTCCTTCTCCTGGGAACAACTCATCAAAAAATTACATTCAAGTAATCTTCTCAGATTCTGTTTCTACAAAACTGACCTTCACTGTTGTTATTATTATTACTAGGTGGTCTAATATTTTGATTTAATGAAAATGAATTTAAATTACCTTGGTTATGCCTAATGGATGGCTCATACAGTCCTCCAGTATTCTCCATGCATGTCTTTTCTTTACGGTAAACTCTTGATAAGCACATTGAGGTGATCTTCCCGAGCAAAATTCTAGAGTACATATATTCTGTTGTTGATTAAGAGCTGGGATTTCTGGGCTTTGACAGTGAATTGTGAAAAGTCTAGAGTGAATGCTTTTTAATGCAAAGTTCCAAGCCTAGGTTGAACTTGTGCCACTGACGAGCATACTGGTAAATAAATGCTGGTCCCTGACCTGATGGAGTTTACAACTCAATAAAAATAATTTAAAAAGCCCTTAGCAAAGCAAGAAATTTAGGTTGCCTTTTGAAAAGAGTTAGCAATGACCTTTTTATCTAGACACAGGGCTCTTGGGATTTAAAAACAAAAAGTCTGCTGCTATGTGAAGCATTCCACAGAGAAAGTAAAAATAGCTTACTGTCACCCACGTGGTGTAATTGCTTGAACTCTATGACTTGGAATTCACTTACTCAGATTCATTTGAGTTACAGATCATGAGAAAATGACAATTTACTACTGTTTCTATTACAAATAGTCTTTTCTTTATCTTTTATTTTGCTAAAGGTGTTTTGAGTTATATGCATATAAAATTTTATTTTGTCTTGGTGACATATTATAATGTTGAAGCAGAACTCTGCCACTTTTGACTCTAAATAATAAACTAATGAAAATACATGTCTCATAATTTTTTTGAAAAAAGGGGAATTACTACTTTGTTTTGTTCAACAAAGATAACTGAAATGTAGAGTAATAATACAACCTACCTTTGTATTGAAGCAATTTCATTTTTTTAAACATGACAAATGTTCTCTCATATTCTTGACATCGTTAAAAATGTCTTGATTCCCTAAGCACTAACCAAGTGTCAGGTAGACAGCTTTATTCTATTGTTATTCTAGGGATCTTTGCCTCTAGCTATGCTTTATAGGTGAAACTCTTGACACTTGTAGAAATTAAATCCAAATGTACAAGGTTAAAGGTGAATCTGCACTGTATCGCACCCTGCCTTACACCAGGTCATTTATCCTGACCTAACAGCTATTCTTACTGAATAGTTGCATTGAACACTCTCATTTAAGTGGCTTATCATAGTCCTCAGCGCAACATATAATTTAAAGCTTACTATCCCATTTTATGGATACTGAAACAGAGATTCAGAAAAATCAGAATGTAATAATTTAAGTGGCATAATATAATGATAAAATACAGGTTTAGAGTGAGTTGGACAAATTTGAATTTTTCCTCTGATATGTAATTAGTCTTAATTTTCTACTGTTTCCTTTACCTGTTTGAACCCCAGACTTTTGATAATGAAGATGATTATAACAATAATAATAACTCACTACATCTAGTTCTGTAGTACTAACCTTACACAAAATACCTCATTTAACCTACAATTTCCTCCATTTTATAGATGAGAAGAGTAAAACTTTAATAAAGTTGAATAACTTGCCCAAAGATGCATAGTCGATAGATCACACAGGCGTCTCTGAAATTCTGATCTTTGTGATTGTGAAGTCCATGGTCTAATTCACATGATTCTGCCTTCTAACAGAAGTGGGTGATGGGGTTGGTAGGGTTGGAAAACAATGTAAAGTGTGTCATTCGTAGTAAAGTCTAAAGTCCGTTCCTTTCCCAGTCCCTAGGAATATCCTAAGGAGTGTCTTGTATATAAATATTTATTGCTATTTAATTGTTGACACTTCCAGTTACCTTGATCTCAGTCCTCATCCTAAATCTATCAGCCAATATAATTTTTATATATGATCCATTTATAACTTAAACTGCTGAGTCAGCTTCCTCAACAAAATGTCAGTGATCATGTCCAAGCACAGGAAAAATGATTGACAATCATGGAGGCTTTAACTTGAGAGAGAAGTTGGACCACCTCAAAATTCAATGTCCCTTAAATTGTGCCTAATTTACTTGGTAGAATAAATCATAAAAAAAAAAACTTCATAGTAACTTTGTAAACATGACCTTTTGTCTTCTGTTCACAGACAATACATTCCAGACTGTTAAACTGCCTACATTATTTCTCAGTGTCTGTATTTAACCTCACTTCAAATGCTATCTTTGACTCATATTCTCAAAGCCAAATAAGTCTACTTTTTACTGAGATTTGAGTGCTATCGACTTACACACAATGCCTCTAATCCTCAACTGCAGTCTGATTTTGATCCCCATTCATTTATTAAAGTTGCCATTCACTGATATCCAATGTCAATCTTAAGTAACATTTCCCTTTATTTTATTGGGACTTTTTCCTTGTTTGACATTATTTAAATCTTATGGAAATCATTAAACCATTGGCACCTATACCACTGCATTTTCTTTATTCCTGTGTAATCTTTCTAACAGTCTCTTCTCTCTTGCCCTATTTAATACTTTCTTACATTTATTTAGATGTTTGTGCTTCCTGGAGTATCTCCTCACTATATCTACCCCTCTTGATTTGTCTCACCTACTTAATTGGATTCAATTATACCAATATACTGACAATTCTCAAATTTAAACTTCACCTCAGATTTCCTTTCCTGGACTTCAAACAAATATTTGTCAGCTGCTAGATCTACTTACCCAGATTTGCTTTGCAGACTTCCAACTTAAAAATGTGCTGAAAATGAAACAATAATCTTTCTCCCTAAACTAGTTTGACTTGGTGTATTTCCATTGAACCTCTTGGACCATCCTCTTCCCAGTCACTCAAGGAAGATATGGGTATTCCTGGACTAGTACTATTCGTCTCTTTCTTTGCCTTACCTCTAATATATTTCTTGGACCAACATCTTTCTTCCCATTTTTATGATAATGGTTCTGATTCAGATTTCTTCAGCCTTCACTTTTAGTATACAATACCATCTTATTGTTCTCTCCTGCAATTAAATCCAACCTTTGCAGAATCACCAGAATAACCTATTAATGTATGTATCTATATCAACCCTTTCTTGAAAAACATCCAGTGGTACCATATTACATATAAGATTGACCACAAGCTTCTTAATATAAGATACACACACCATGTTAATCTTTGTTTAATAATTTTGATTTGCCTCTAATCTCTCCAACCTCCTCTCTTAGCACTCCTTTTCTTGAAATTGTCAGTCCAATAACACAAAACTGTTTGTGGTTGTCCATTCATACCATCCAATCCTTGTGTGAATGAACATTCTCTTGGCCTTTTTATTCAAATATATGCTTGCCTTATCAATTTCTCTAATACCAGATATTATATCAAATTTTATTTGCCAAAATTTGGGGCACCTGGGTGGCTCAGTGTGTTAAGCCTCTGCCTTCAGCTCAGGTCATGATCTCAGGGTCCTGGGATCGAGCCCACATTTGGCTCTCTGCTCAGCGGGGAGCCTGCTTCCCTTCCTCTCCCTCTGCCTGCCTTTCTGCCTACTTGTGATCTCTCTCTGTCAAATAAATAAATAAAAATCTTTAAAAATTTTTTTAAAATAATTTTTATTTGCCAAAATTAAAATCCTAGTTTTACTCCACCCATATCTCCAAAGAACTGCTACAGACTACAGTCTGTCCGTTTTAGTAAAAGGAAATACATTCTTCTAGTTGCTCAGTGAATCAGGCCACAAACCTAAATCCTTGAGTACTCTTTTTCTCACATTTCATAATGAATCCCTCAGCAATTCCTGTCAACTCCCCAATCACATTTTTACCGGAAATAATACTGTCATTACCATCACTCTAATGAGAATCATTTCTTTCATGGATTTTTTGAAAATAGTCTCTTAGACTAGTGGGCATTATTCCTCCTGCTTCTCCTCTGCATGCCTACTTTGTCCTCACATTGTCTTTTCTCTACCCACTAGTCAGAACTTTTGAAAACATAAATCCACATGTTCTTCTCACCTCTATCACTTTCTCTCTTAACATGCTTTAGTTTTCTTCATAGCACTTATCACCACTTGACATACACTTGTGTGTTCCCGGTTTCTTCCCACTAAAATGAAAACTCCATGAGACCACAGACTTTCTTTTTCCCCCACTTAGGAAAATGCCTGATCTATTGTGACTCTCAACCAATACTTTTGCATAAATGAGTAAATGAATGTAGCGTAGGTGTCTCTTATTTCAGGTAGTTTTCACTGCTTAGCATGATTGCTTAAGTACCCCTCTCCCATGCCTTCTTTACAATAGAATACATATCTCCATTTCTTTATTCCATATTGAGTGATAGGCTTGGGTAAATCTCTCATTAGGTTGATCTTAGAGAATGAGAAACTATCTCTCTCATCTTTTTCATTTCAGTGGTATCATAGGGCCAATCATCCAACACACATTTAACACACTTTGGAATTGAATGGATGGATGGATGGGTGGATGGATGATGGATAAATGTTAAACAGCCTTTAGAAACATTTAAAATCTTCTTAGAATCATTAAGAACAATAGTCCTTTGAACATAAAATACTAAATTATATAGCTATCTGGATCAAATATATATGGCTTTGCAATACATCTAACACAGTAAATAATTTGCTATTTGAGATTTAACTGTTAGCAAAATAATCTGTATATTTCAACAATGAATTTTGTGTATTTTCAGAGATCATCTATAGCTGGGTATTTAATGAGTTCCCTTCCTTTGTGGTGGAGGACAGCCGGCGGTTCATTTCCCAGGAGACAGGCAATCTGTATATTTCTAAAGTCCAATCATCAGATGTTGGCAGCTATATTTGTCTGGTGAAAAACACAGTGACTAATGCTCGAGTACTTAGTCCTCCAACGCCACTCACTCTACGTAATGATGGTAAGTTGCATGGCCTGGATTAAAATGGTCAGCCACCTCAACTGTGAAAAATAAAGATGTATTTCTAAACATGTAAGCCTAATACAAATATTTTTTAATTGTCATATTTAAGCATTCTATGTTTTTAGTCTGAGATTATGTATACCTTAGAATAGAAATTTTGACATAGGAAAGTGATGATTTTTTGTTGAGAACTCTTAACCATAATACTATCTTAATCCCAAAGAAAGAGGGAAACTTTGAAAAGGTGAATTGTAATAAGGCCTTCAGTTTTTTCTTTGTTCTTTAGTGCCTCTATATAACATATGTGTATGAATTGCAAGCATTTTATAGGTTCACTTTTCATTACTTTTTTATGTTAGCTACCTTCAAACTGAATGTTCAGCTTTTAATACTTCATGGTATAGTTATAATTGTTATTAGTACTTTTCCAATAATAGAAGCAGTTGGAAATTTAAATTTTAAGTGCAATTCATGCAGAAATTATGATTCTATAATTATAGGTATTGCCATCTATCTAAAGTATCTTCAAATTTAAACACCTCATTTGTAGTTATAGACATTTATAGTTAAGCATTGCATTAAAGAAGTCAAGTGCTGTATTAAGAGTTGATATATGATATGTAGCTTGCTCTGTCATGCAATGAAAAATCCATGAAGGCATTATTAAGTGAGCTTGAGAATCCTGATTGATTCTCAAGCTTAAAAAATAATCTATTTCAACATTACTCTTTTACATGCTTAGATTTAGAATATATGCTGCTGCACTGTACACTGAGTTTCATCACAAGATTTTTGCTGACTATACAGTTTCTCATTTTATATATTTGACACATATCTACATGTACGCATATATAATATATATCCTATCTGGTAAAGAGTACACATACAATATCCAGTTTAGAAATAAAGAAGCCAATATTAGACACATGAAGGGACCTGCCAAAGGTCACATAGCTAGGTAATACCATGGAGGAATAGCTAGGAAAGAAGAATGAAAATTGGGAAACCAATTCAAACTATTGAAAATCGCCAGCTGGGAGATGATGAGGGATAGAATGAAAACAGTGGTAATTGCGTTGGAGAGCAGGAAATATGAGGGATATTGAAGAGGTAGAATTACTAGATTTTAATAATTAAATATCAGACTCTAGGAGGAAGTTTTGACACAGTTCATGAACTGTGTGAAGATTCTCTTCAAAAGAAGAGATAACACAGATAAAGAAAGGGATTGAGGATTTGGTAAATGTGAGGAATTCAATTCTTAAGATAATGAGATGGAGTTTTCTTGGGAAATCCATGTGGAAATATGTGGTAAGTATTTAGATATATATGTCTAATATATATAGAAGAGTGCTAGGCTAAAGAAAGATATTTAAAATTCATCATTGTGTATTCCCTCACTGTAGTTAAAGCTATGACTGTGAATATATGGTGTCAACATCAAGATTATATGAAAATGTCCATAGGGTGAAAAGAAAAATGGAACTAGATATGATTTTTAAAATTTACCTAGTTAAAAGCTTAGAATTAAGGGGATTTTCTATAGACCATTGCCATAATGTTTCTAAGCATCTTCTCAGTAATTCCTTAAGAATTTAAATACCCTTACCTAAAATTGTAAAAATTTGCTGACTAGCAAATAAATATTTCCATTAACACTATCCATTTATGTAAGAATGTACACTTGGATAGTGGCTGAGGTTGACAAGGGCTGTCTTATTTTCACAAAATTGGTCTAAACATTACACTGACCATCATGAGAGAAAGTAGCACATGTATAAATCAGAATCCGAAAACAGATACTAGTTTCACTAGTACTTTAAAAGTTCAGTACCCAGGCCCAGATGTATTCCTTAACTTTATCTTTTGTCTTCCATGGTCCAACATTTCAAGAATAATATAAAAGAATTTTTATTATTATTTAAACTCCTTTGCCCCTCTGTCTTCCATTGCTATTGTTTGGGAAAACTTCCAATGAATTCAATTATGCCCTTAATCTGTGACTGCTTTGAGAATCTGAGAGCTGCGACAGAATTACACCCACAATTGATTCATGATTGCCAAATTCAAATGGGCCTTCAGGAGTGTCTCTCACTCTTATTAAGTTTCTGTGGATGACTAACTTCCCAAAGAAGCATCTCTGCTTTCCTTAAACTGGACTGCCCCATCACCAGCATGTCACAAAAACTGTATGTTATTAAATTCATCTTCCTACTAACAAAATTAAATCTAACTACATCTCCATTCATGCTGTTTCTTCTCACAAACTATTTCAGTAGAATTGTTATACTGTCCCTCCACCTAATAGCACCAATCCCTCCATTCTTAACTCTTTCCTTTGGCCTTTACAGTACATTACACTGTTTTATATATATATCTAGTACTATTCCATTAAACCAATATTTTTTATACTAACTGAATTTACTGATGCAGTTGACATTGTTGACTACTTTTTTTCTGGTGATAAATATTTGTATTTTAAAAAATCATTTGAGCAGTACTACATGAAAGACTTAATAAAGCCAATAAAAAGTAAAATGAACTGTTATATTAAGGTTAGTATTTAAATTAAAAAGAAACAGTTGGGAAATATTTTCTGAATTGCAATTATATCATTTAGTGACAGTTTTATTTAAAATTTTATAAGAGGAGTTTGAAAATTCACATGTCTTCTTTCTGTGAATGATCTAGGGTTATTGTTTCCTTTGTGGATTACTTTTTCCTTCACCCTTTCTACACTACATTTATGTCCTTTTGTCTGCTACTTTTACTGTTACACTTTTACAAGTGTTCTAAACTTTTCCATGGAATAACTGTAAGGGCTGAAAATTAAATTTACAAATTATTATTATGTAATTATCACCAAATATCATATTGTTACAGGTTTTTAACCTATTCTTAGATGTGTGTGCTGTACTAGATGTGTTTTTAATAAGTGAAATTTTGAATATAACAAGGAAAATTAGGCTAGGCTTTGATACACATTCAAAGTGTTATCAAAGATTTTGATACACTTTGAATGTGGGTTTTCTTTTTTTCAAAGATTTTATTTATTTATTTGACACAGAGAGAGAGCACAAGCAGAGGGAGTGGCAGGCAGAGGGCGTGGGAGAAGCAGGCTCCCCACTGAGCGGAGAGCCAGATGGATGTGGGGGCTCAATCCCAGGACCCTGGGATCATGACCTGAGCCAGAGGCAGATGCTTAACTGACTGAACCACCTAAGCACCCTCATTTTTCTTTTTTTAAATATTGAATGTAGATTTTCCTTAAAATTCCAGATACAATTAATAATATTGTTGAAATATAAATATGAGTCATCACAAAACAAATGGTAAATGAAACCATCAGTATGGTTAAGAAAGTCCATGAGAAAAGTATGCTATAAAGAGACATGAACTGAAGACCAAATCTTGCATAATCCAAATTGCTTTGGAAGAGTAAAGAATAAAAATCCTACAAAAGATAATGAGAAGTCAGAGAAGTAACAGGAAAAACAGAAGTGTAGTATCAAGAAAGCCAGTGAAAATGAGTATTTGAACAAGATGTGAACATACAGCTCAGAATGGTGACTTGGTACATGTATCTGTTGCCTGTTCCCTTTCTGAGACCTTACAAGAAATCCGTATTTTTAATGAGAATGCTGGAGAGAAAGTATTACATTAACAAATAAGACATTTTGATACATTTCTGGGAAAATAAGGAAGGATGTGAATTAAAAGAGAAAATAGATGGAGAAGACTGAAACTTAAAGTTTAAAGGATCTAAAGAAGGGACCAAGGACCATGTGCCTAGTGGAAGCCTAGGAAAAGCTTTGAAATCAAAGTTAGTTTTGGAGGGGGGCATAAGAGTGAACAAAGAGGGATTAAAATATGTATAAAGAACAACTGTTTCAATGCAATATTGGAATCCCCCTCCTTCCCTATACCTACATGCAAAAAGAGCAAAGGACAGATCTCTTAATAATATAAGTGAACTTTTCATGGAAGGTTGAAGTAGTTACTATGATAATGATGTACAGTATAAAATCTTCTTATTCTGGCATTTGAGTTTCTGCAGCCTGAAAACCAGTTCCATGCCCTCACATCAAAGCAGAGCTGTCAACACACTTCAACTAGATATCCCCCACCCCTACCTCAGAAGGAAACTAATTGTATAGTTAACTCTCACCAACTTTCAAGCTTCTCAAACTTTACATTTATGCAATCTAAGAGTTTTTATTAAAAAATTACTGAGCTTTCTGAATGGTTATAGAATTCATACCAGAATAATGTGTAAAAAATAGGAAACTTTTAATATTACTCCAAGAGAGGCACAGATTAGACTGAAATCATTTTTTTTTTAAATCATTTTTTAATTCAAAACTTTCATATCACTATTTGATCTCTCCTCAAAAAGAAAGTAATTGAAAAGTATATTCAAAAGAAGGACATATTCCTGAATGTTTTCCCAAGTAGGTGGCATATATTAAACACTTATTCTGAAAATAAAAATAGAATACAATTGTGGATGGATCCATTTATTGTAGCACGGTCAGCTGCAATTCCTGCTGGGTTTTACAAACCTCTCTATGCAGAGACAGGCATTGTAATGGATATTTCTGCAAACTTGGCAAACACCTCTGCAGGGGTTTGAATATAAAAATTACGTTTAATCTGCTGTGACCATACAGTTAGTTATGAAAATCATTTCAAGAACATTGCATTTTAACACTTCTCTGGAAAAAGAAAAAGTAGACCTTTCTAAAAATAATAGAAGCTATATACATAGGCACAGTATTTCCTTTCAAGTACAACTATAATTTTACTTTATAAAATGTATTATTGTAGAATGTATGGTCTTAGCTAGGTTTTTCCTAAAGCTTCCTAAAGCTTGAAACAAAATTTGCTTTTAGGTAGTTAATTAGAATGTATCCCTGAGAGGAGTGAGGGATGGGTTGGACATGAAGCATGAAATAATGTAAAGGGAAGTTGCATTATGGAGATGACCACTTCTATAGGCCACTGGAGCTTGATCCCACAGGACCAGAGCCTTATGAAATGCACTCAGAGCAGTCTTCTTGGTGGACACATCATTGACCTTCCATCTTCCAGTCCCTGAGAGTGGCACCAAAAGCAGTTAACTCTGCACTTGCACTGCTGTCCTCAAGCTGCAACTCTCTGAAACTTGTTGCTCCTGCACAGACTGGTTACAGTAGAAGTTGAGTGATCTTGCCAAGATTATTTGAACTGGCATGTAATAGGGGTCTAAAACATAGATGTGAAGCTTTAGATCTGAAGTGCATGAATGAAGTGATCAGTTTCCCTCTGTTGACCCTGTGTGAACTCATCCTCACACATTCACAAATGTATATCTCATACCAACTATGTGTTATATAATTTGTGAGGTACTAAGGATTTAATGGAGGACAAAACAAATACAGTAATAATTCTCTTTTAGTTACAAGGGAGGATATTACCTTAAATACTGAATGTAACTTGCATCCTAAGATCTGCTTGTTTTCACTGAGTGCCCCCGAGGCCAGTGTCATATTATCATTTCATTAAAACCAAAACAAACAAAGCTTTTATGAGTAATACCAATTTTTGCTAATAGTTTGGAGGATAATTAGTGAAGTTCTAGCTTCCATATAACACAGTAAAATTTATTGAACACTCCCCTTTAAACCACATCTTTCTTTTGCCAAATTTTTATTCCTCCAGCTGCCACATCTCTCCCTCAAAACATTTCTACCTCTCCCAAAGCACTGTTGCCTCTAGTTTCCCTTCAGGGTCTAGCTAACTCTCTCTTAATTATGACTATTTCATACTTTTATTTCTCCTTTCATCTGTGTCCCCAGTCCAATTTTGAAGATTTTTTTAGCTAATTTTATTTTTGTGTAATCAACATTTGTTTAGTTACTACACATGTAAGACATTGTTCTAAACACTTTATAAGTGTTAAAGGATGTGTTAAAGTATCCTTTAACACATAAAATATATAAAAGCAAATGTTAACTAAATGTTTTTACTGATATCATACAAGATATTAAACACATTTCTAGGGATAAAGAAAATAACCATATTCTGATAATAAGTTTAAATCTTTGAGAAGATATAGCAAAGCATCTTCTTTACTATCCATTATGTACAGGACCAGGCTACTCATTTCTCTTCCAGTACAGATGGGATCTTTTCTAATAAGATATCCTTCCTTCCTAAGGTAGAATTCTCTCAGCCACCTTCTCTAGGGCTATAATGGCTCCACAATGGTAGAGAGAGAATAATAAAAAGAAGAAAGAAAGAGAGAAAGAAAGAAGGAAAGAAAGAAAGAAAGAAAGAAAGAAAGAAAGAAAGAAAGGAAGGAGGGAGGAAGGAAGGAAAAGAAAAAAAGAAGAAACAAAAGAGAAAGAAGAAAGAATGAATGAATGAACTAAAGAAAGAAAGGCAGGGAGGGAGGGAGGAAGAAATGGATGGAGGAAGGGAGGGAGGGAGGGAGGAAGGAGGGAAGAAGGAAAGAATAGTGAGAGAAAGAACAAATGAATTGATCCATGACCCTTTTCCCATCTTTGGAGTTGGAGAGTGCAGTAGGGGGAAGAATAATTGAAGAAATAACATGAGAAAGTGAGTAGGAATGGATTCAGAGTGCTTACAGAAAGATTGACCTTTGTTAGAAAATTTGTCACTTGTCACAGTGAGAAGAAAAGTAAAAAGATTATAGAAGCAGATAACCTACTATTTGTTGGTGGGAAATCTGATGACTTTTTTATTGAAGTACAATTAATATACAGTGTTATATTAGTTTCAGGGTATAATATAATGATTCAAAAATTCTATACATTTCTCAGTATTTATCAAAACAAGTGTACTCAATCTTTATTTTTTCACCCATTCCTACCTACATCTTTTTTTTTTTTTTTAAATGAGCTACAGGCAAAGTCATCAGTTGAGAATTTATGTGTGGGCAATAGGTTTATTTTTAAGACAAGAATTGTGTCAACAAGGAAATTATACACAGCTCCATTAATTTACTACTGAATAATTAAGATCCTATGAGCAATGGAAGGATAAAAAAATGGCATTCCCTTGAAGATTGTGGTAGGCTAATTCTAATTCCTAGAAACTTTAAATGTTACTTTTATGGTAAAAGGACTTTGTAGATGTGACTAAATTAAGGAACTTGATATGGAGATATTACCCTTGATTAGCCTGGATCACTCTAGATGATTAGTGTCAGCCCTAAATGTAGTTGCAGATGTTCTCATAAGAGGGAAACAAAGGGAGATTTGAGCACAGAAGCGGTAAGGACAATGTGATGATGGAAGCAGAGAATAGAGAGATGTGCTTTGAAGATGGAGGAGGGGTCAGGAGCTATAAAAGAAATATAGCTCTAGAAGCCAGAAAAGGCAAGGAAATGGATTTTCTCTAGAGCCTCCATAGGGAAGGTAGTCCAGCCTTCAAGAGGGACCACCTTAATTTAGGCCAAATGAAATTTTAATCTTCAGATTTTAAACTTCTGAGCTCCAGAATTTAAAAGACTGTGTTAACTTTAAACTACCAAGTATTTTGTTAAGACAATCATGGAAAACTAATACAAAGAGCAAACAGAAAACTAGAGAAAAGTATTTTTATTTGTCCTGTGTAATATTTGTGGTTCCTGAAGCAGTATGTGAGAGCTGTCTTATTCCTGTTTGCAAGAGTTGATGGTATACCTCTCTTCACTTCTTGGTAGCTTGATATTTTTGTTCAGAATTTTCGACTTAAGGATAGTTCCTAGGGGACTTGGAAAGCTTGTGAGAAGAGCACTCCTACTCTGGTATATTTATCTATGTGAAGGAAACTGAATAATATTAAGGCTTTATGTCAAATTCTGTAGGAATATAGAAACTTATTTGGCTTTTGTTAATCTTTTATTTTGCTGTATGTCCCTCTGGAAAGCTTATCATCTTGATAATCTTGATGAAATAAGAATATCAAGAAAATAAGAACATCAAGAAATCATTGGATAATTTCTGTAAAATGAATATTTGTTTTGCTCAGACAATCAGTCTGGGCTTGCTTGGACAATCTTGACAATCAGTCTTTGCATAAAATTCTATTTCTCCTCAAACAGACTTATAAAAACAATTTGAACTTTTATTTGTAGAAATAAGAATTTTTATCAAGAAAAACAATGTTCATCATTTAATTAACCCTCTTAATATGTCTTAGAAACTTTGAAGAAATATTTAATAAGTACTTACAAATAATAAGATACAATTGTTAAATAGGTATCTAACTTGGGCTTTTTACTGATTTCCTTGTAATTGTAATTCAGGAAATAAGATACCAAAGGATGTAATATTTTGATATTTAGCACTGTAATTTATACTTAGCATTGAGAATGTATCATTCTCAATATAAGAAAGGAAGGTGAACTTTGAGGTTTTTATTTTTTTGTAAGAGTGGAAGATAATGTTCAGTTGTATTAATCTGACTTCCTTTTCCATTGTCATGGTGTTCTACAATGTCTCAATTGTTACACTTTCTTTATTTAATAACCTGAAATCTGCATTGATTCTCACCACACCACTCAATGTGTCTTCTCAAAATTGGTCATCTATCTGTTAGTCAAATAGATCAGGGTTTTCTCAGCCTTCATCATTCTTGACCTCTTTGTGGTTTATGTTTAAACCTGAAAATATTTTTTTTTTCTTAACTTAACTGGCAGTAGACTCTCCCAAAGAGTTTCATCTACACCTTAAACTATCTCTTCTCAATCTACTCCCTAAATAAATCACTCCATGGAATTCTCTGTCTACCTGTGTCCATTCACCCATTTGTCTGCCTCGTTTATACTTGGCATTGTTTTAGAAAAGATTTAAGGAGCATTAATCTTGTAAATACAGATATTCCTCCAAGATTCTACTCCTAGTTGCACCTTTATTTCTATTTTTTTTTCTTTAATGAGCACTTCTATTTCTCTGTTTCCAATTTAGAATTTTCCCACAAAGATTTCTCTAGCTGTGTTGTTAGTAAGATCACTTTTCTCCTAGACATCTCATATAAATATATCTGGGTCAATAAAATCCTCCAAACCTCACGACCACATAAATAAAATTCAGGAGTTTGGCAAGCTCTGTGAATTCTACATCTGTGATGTTATTCTCATTCATCTTCTTCTTTCAACTTCTAATTATAATAGTCTTTATTTCTTGCATAGAGCAGTGGCTTTCAACCACCTTTTTCTACAATTCACATAAGGTGAATAATATTTCTCTCCAAAACTCACTTTCAAAAGGATTGCCACAGTTTAGACTATGGAATGAAAGAGAGACTGCAGGTGCAATGCCTGTACACTAGCTGTTATACCACCTCCTTTATCATCAATCAAAAAAGCTTACAGGAAGCGGGCTCATGAGAGTAGCATCACTTCAGAGATTTAAACTAGAATCTATTTCGATTAATTTTGTTTAAAGTAAATCGGTCAGAAAGTCGGGTTTGATTTACTACGTATGTTATTATCCTTAGACAAGAGACTTAACCTGTCTGCAGTTCAGTTTATTCTTCTGAATATGGGATAGCATGGATACTTGTCTAATGGGATTATTGTGAGGAGTAGTGCATTAATATGTGTAAAGCAATTAGAAAAGTGCCTATTACATACTAAGCATTAGTAAAAGCTAGTTATTAACACAGTATTTATCACAAAATCCCCACTGTATTTCACTAGTGTGTGGGTCATTGCTGATAGGAAATACTTTCCTGGTTCCATTACTGTAGAGTTTATTGTTGCTGTTCTCTACTGTTTAAATTCAAACTCTTCTGTGTAGAACTGATGTTTTAATATAGTTTTGTTTTGTTTTGTTTTGTTTTGTTTTGTTTTGTTTTGTGGGAGGAGTAGCAGTGGGAGACGTTTTATATTTTATCACTTGCTTTCTTCATTCTATCATTCTATATTCTTCATTTAAAATCTGCTTCATTATAATCTAAAATTTAAAATTAAAATTTTCTGACTCTATCCCTTTTGTGTTCTGTCTTCCCGAGAAGCCCTCTTAACTCCTACTTCTGTCTGCAAGTATTTGAATGACTAACTAGCTCATACAGCTAGCTAGTTACAATAAGTAGGAATAGAATCTACTAAATAATAAGGATAGTTTGAACTTTATTCTAAAAGTATGTCCTTATGTTTGAACATATTGAAAATCATCTGCCACTTTCATAATACCCACCCACACAACCTTATGATATCTTCATGGAAATTGTATTTTCCAGCTTGCTATTTCCCTTTTCCATTTGCTTTGCATGTAGTAATGCATTTAATCCTCACAATAACCCTCTGAGACAAGTATCCATGCTATCTCCATTACCCCAAAGTTTTGAAATTTTATTATACCCATATTAAAATATTCTACAAAATAATCAATAAATGCCAGCTCTAATTTGACTCCTGAGGACTTTTCCATTTCACCAACATATTGCTTCCAATATCTAAGGTATTTCAGTAACCATGACAAAACATTACTCGTGTACATTATTTAAGTCATTATGCAACATTATTTGCAATAGTCAAAATATGGAAGCAACGTAAGTGTTCATCAATAGATGAATAGATAAAGAAGATGCAGTACATATAGACAATGAAATATTACTATTCAGCCATAAAAAAATAATGAAATCTTGCTATTCACAGCAACATGGATGGATCTAGAGGGTATTATTGTTAAGTAAAATAAGTCAGACAAAGAAAGACCAATACCATAAAATTTCAATTCTGGAATCTGAAAAATAAAACAAACAAATAAAACAAACAGAAACAGATTCATAAATACAGAGAACAAACTGATAGTTGTCAGAGAGAAGGATAAGCAAAATATGTGAGGGGATTAAGAGGCACAAACTCCTGATTATATAATAAATACATCACAAGAAAGAAAATTACAGTATAAAAATATAGTTAATGATATATTAATAACTTTGGGAGAAGATAGTAACTACATATATCATGATGAGCATTTTGTAAAGTGTATAATTGTTGGATCACTATGTTCTAAAGCTGAAACTAATATAAATTGTATGACAAGTATACATCAATTAAAAATAAAAATAATAAAATAACATTTAATAATAAAATTTCTCAAAACCTTTTGGAAATCTATAAACTTGCACCTAATAAGCCAAAGTTTAATAGTGTGATCCTCAAATACTTGCATGAGAATAGTCATGGGTGCTTATAAAAAATTAAAATGTTGGGCACACCCAAGATCTAACCAATCAGAATTTCTGAAGTAGTCCTAGAAATCAGTATTTTTATCTCCAGAAATGCATAATGAACAAATTACCAATAAACACTTCATTGTTAAGACACAAGGAGTGTTTTCACTCTCCTCCTTCCCCAAATGATCCCAGCAGCCCTCTCCCAACTGAAAGTACTAGGAAGTTTTAAACCCAAAGGATCTTTCTCCCTGAACTGGAAAAGCACTTCTTCAGGTATAGTGAGTCAGCAGGTCCTTCCCAAACCACACCAGCTAGCAGAATGTGCACTGTCTTTAAAAATGTTTACAGGCCTCCAAATACTTCAGGAAACTTCTAAAAAAAATTAAAGTCCTAGACATACTCTTTCCCTGGAAGGTCTCAGGAGAACCTGGGTCTTCAAATGCACTACTAGGACTCCATTAGTAGAGTCACTGTTCCAGGTATTCCTTCAAAAAGGATTGGAAAAAAGAAATAATTTAATATATGTGTCCAAATTGTCCTTGCCCTGCAAATCCAAGGAATCTGCATTTTCTATAGCACTTTCCAGATATTTCATATTCTATGCAATTACAATTGGGAACCCTCTGCCCACTGTACTAAATCATTACTTGCCAAGCATTTGTTGTTGTTGTTGTTGTTTCCCATTAATTACATACCTCTTTTTATTTTTAAAAGTCCTTTTTATACCAGACAGGATTTCCAAACAAAAGCTGGATGAAAGAATATACAGGATCATGTTGGGAGAATCCTACTAAAAATTCAGATTCCTGGGCCCTTCCCTTAGATGCTGTGATTTGGTAGGCCAGAAGTGAAGATTAGAGATATTTATTTTTTACTTTCTCACTGGGAATTTCTATGTTCAATCAGCTTAGGGACTGTCTGACATTTTATTCTATCCAAAAAGCAACTGTGACTTTAAACTGATCATCAAACAGTCACAGTATTTCTTCAATTTGTTTATTGCTTCTGGATTATTTTTTACTAACATATAATATATTATTTGTTTCAGGGGTACGGGTCTGTGATTCATCAGTCTTACACAATTCTCAGCACTCACCATAGCACATACCCTCCCCAATGTCTATCATCCAGCCTCCCCAATCCTCCCACCCTCCTCCCCTCCAACAACCCTCAGTTTGTTTCCAAAGATTAAGAGTTTCTTATGGTTTGTCTCCCTCTCTGGTTTCTTCTTGTTTCATTTTTCCCTCCCTTTCCCTATAATCCTTTGTCTTGTTTCTCAGATTCCTCCTATCAGTGAGATCATATGATAATTGTCTTTCTCTATTTTTTTAAAGAATTTATTTATTTGAGAGAATCAGAGAGAGAGAGCATGAGAGGTCAGAGGGAGCAGCAGACTTGCTGCTGAGCAGGGATCCCGATGAGAGATTTGCTGAGCTGAAGGCATCACATAATCAACTGAGCCACCCAGGCATCCAATAACTGTGTTTCTCTGATTGACTTATTTTGCTTAGCATAATACCCTCTAGTTCCATTCATGTCGTTGCAATTGGCAAGATGTCATTTTTGATAGCTGCATAGTATTACATTATATATATATAAATCACTTCTTCCTTATCCATTCATCTGTCGATGGACATCTAGGCTCTTTCCATAGTTTGGCTATTATGGACATTGCTTCTATAAACATTCAGGTGCATGTGCCCCTTTGGATCATTACGTTTGTATTCTAGTAGTGCAATTGCTGGGTCATAAGGTAGCTCTATTTTCAACTTTTTGGGGGAACTTCCATACTCTTTTCCAGAGTGGCTGCACCAACTTGTATTCCCACCAACAGTGTAGGAGGGTTCCCCTTTCTCCACATCCTCGCCAGCTTCTGTCATTTCCTGACTTGTTAATTTTAGCCATTCTGACTGGTGTGAGGTGGTATCTCATTGTGGTTTTCATTTGTATTTCCCTGATGCCAAGTGATGTGGAGCACTTTTTCATGTGTCTGTTGGCCATTTGGATGTCTTCTTTGCAGAAATGTCTGTTCATGTCCTCTGCTCATTTCTTGATTGGATTATTTGTTCTTTGGGTGTTGAGTTTGATAAGTTCTTTATAGATTGGAGACTAGCCCTTTATCTGATATGTCATTTGCAAATATCTTCTCCCATTCTGTCATTTGTCTTTTGGTTTTGTTGACTGTTTCTTTTGCTATGCAAAAGCTTTTTATCTTGATGAAGTCCCAATAGTTGTATTTAATTAATAGTTTTTGATCATCTTTAAGGTAATTACTGAAATTTAGATTAATATACTGATTTTGGAGGAATGTCCTCATAACTGAGCTGCCATAGATGCCAAAGGTCTTTTCACTTTATTTAGACAATCTTTATATTATTAAAAAGATGCCCATTTTCCTATGGTTTTATTTTCCTCATTTTGCTTGCACTGCTATTCTTAATATGATCTACCTGATTTTTCTCTGAAATGCAATTCAAATGCAATAATGTATTTGAAAATAACCTTAAGTTTCTTTATAAATCATTTAAAATTATTTCTTTCCATTTTTCTCTCCTGAACAATATCTAACATTTTGTCTCAGTTATTTTGTCTAAAATTGAGTAATGCTATGGTAGATATTTTATGGTTTCTTTTATACTGCAAGTATTTAATACATATCCTTATTTATACCCTCCTTTATTGAATTATACTTTTATTTTCTGATCACTTTTATTATCCAGTGCTAAAAATCACATACAGGATATTGAGGGTTCTAAAACTACTTCCGGAAAGCAATTTATAATATTTAGAAATGTTTCTCTCACAGTTAACCTCCATGAGATATTTTGCAAATTTATCATGAAACAATAAGACTGATTTTATTTTAATAAATGTACTGAAACTCATATATTCAAATGAATGTTGTGTTCTTTCATAGTAGACATATTGGGAGGCAATTTACTTTTATCAGTATAATCTTGCCATTATTCAAAAGATTTTATAACTCAGTGATTCATCTTACTGTATAACCCTTATATTTCAGTGTTGTGTAAGGAAGATAGCAGCTGCATAAGTGGAAGATGATAATACTTAACGTTTTTCCTATGCACTAGGCAACCTGTGCTGAAAGCTTTTCATACATTCTCTTATTCAGTCCTCACAACAAAACAGCATTTTGAATCTTTCTTTTATAGTTAAAGAATTTGCTGTTTGGACAGGTATCAGGTCCTCTTACCTATATTTGTATGACTCTAAAAAGTATACTGCTAAACGTTATACTTTATGGCTCAGTTGCCAGCCAGTGAAGGGACTTGCTCAAGGTCAGAGTTGGTGGAAGATGTGGTATCAGACCTCTAACTCACAGTGTGCTTTCCATTGTATCATTATGCCTCTCTTATGACATCATTGCCAAATTGGAGGCTTGGGTTATTTTATCAGTATTATATAAATCAAATTTAAAAGTTGTGCTTAGAGATGATCCTCAGTATGAATAGCATGTGAGGATTTTTTTTTCTCAATTCATCAAGAAAGAGAGTTCACATTTATTAAATTAGAGTATAATGAGTAACCTGTATAAGTAAAATTGGGATTATTCTGATCTTTGGGAATGACACAATTCATCTATAGAAAATGTAAGGTTGCCCACTATATAGTGTGTTAATTATCTGCCAAAATACCTGTCAAGAGAATACATAGCCTAATTTTCTTAATAATTACTAGGTTACTTAATATTATAGCAACTTTTTTTAAAATGTAGGTTTTCTTTTAAAACGTCAGAGTATCAAAAAAATTTAATTATGAGGAAAAGAAAATGAAGAATATGCCAAATTCAGCATCCTAAAGAATATTTCTATCACTCACTGCTTTAATGAATAAATTAAAGCTAACATAAAGAAATATTTTGCTGTCATCCTGATATCCAGATGATCAAATACATGTAGTACAAATCTTACTGACAGCCAACTTAGAAATGATTCATATGTATGAATAGCTGTCCTCCCACAAGCTAGTCACTGCCACAGGCCCTTCTGACTTTTTCTTTATTTAAACAAAAGCTTTATCCCCAAGAAACTTTTAGAGAATTTGAAATTCAGAAGTGAGTGAAAGCAGAGAACAAGTTTTAAAAAGAATAAACAGTGGGAACAATTTAGAGACTCTAACCACAGAAATGGACTTTCACGCAGATCTGGCTAAATGCAATAGACCCACTATCTCTGACCTCTTCCACCCGTATGGCATAATACTTAAATCACTCAGGCTCCAATTCCATGAGCTAAATAGTAATTTAGATAATAAGCACTATGCTTTAAAAAATAAAATTCCACAGAGAGTGGAATTTTCTGAAGTAAAAAAGTAATTTTTTTTTACTTCAGAACACATATGAATTAAATCATATCTTTTTACTTTTAAAGTCTTACGAGACAATATCTCAGTGATGAAGGAGTGCATGGGTTATAAGGGAAGAGAGTTGGATAAGACTCTAAAGAATAAAAGAAAGGAATTTAGTATCACTTTTTAAAATTTATAAATATGAATATATATACACACACACAGCCAGGCAGAGAACTTTTGAGGCAGACTTAATTATTTTGTAATCCCAGTACTGCTTTTTTTAATTATGTGACCCACCCTTTCAAAGCTCGGTTTCTTGGTTCATATAACAGGGATTATAACTACCTTGAGATTGTTGTAAAGATTAGAATAATTATGCATATAAAGAATCTGTCATAGTTCACAGGTTTTTTTGGTTCTTGGGATTGAGGATGAATAACACACCCTTTGATCCTCAAAGAACGCATCATTTAATAGGGTAGTTAGACAAGGTGATTATTCTGTTAAGTAACATCACAATATGTGAAGAGTAAAATAAAGAGGTATCATATGTCAGGAGTGCAAAAAAGGCAAGAACCTACTCCACAGCACCAACAGGAGTCTGCAGAGCAGATTTGACATTTGAAAGAAAGAAAAGGAGTTTGTCGTTTGTCCCAGTTCTGGGCTGGTATTATAGACAAAAGGAAAAAGATATGCAAAGGAACTAGAGAAGAAAGGTAAACAAAAAGTAGAATATGAAAAAAAAAAAACCAACTTTGTTTTTCAAGTTTTCATCTGACACTGGCTCTGCGTCAGGGAAGGAAGCATATGTAGAGAGGAGAGGTGATTTATTTTCTCCTCTCCCTTAACCTAAACCTTGCTTCTAGGACCCAGAAATCCAAAGAGCTATGTTAGTGCTATACATCACTTTTTATGAAGTAGTCAGTATTTTTAAGTTAAATAGCAACCAAACCATTACTTACAATTTTCTATGGAAAATGTGTTTGGCTCTAAAGCACTGATTTACCTCAGAACACATGGAATAAAATTCATTCACTGTATAGCATTGTGGAAAAAAGCATGAACTCTAGGGCCAGACTTCCTGAATTCAAATTGTGCCTGTAGCATTTAATAGCCATAACTTTGGACAATTCTTTAAAAAGATTTTATTTATTTATTTGACAGAGAGAGAGAGAGAACACAAACAAGGGGAGCAGCAGGCAGAGAGGGAGGGAAAAGCAGGCTTCCTGCTGAGCAGCGAGCCCAACAGGGGGCTCCATCCCAGGACCCTGGGGTCATGAACTGAGCTGAAGGCAGACCCTTAACCAACAGAGCCATGTAGATGTGTCCCAGAAAATTTTTAACCTTTTTAATTTAGTTTCCTCAGAGGTAAAATGAGGAAACTACTAGACCAATTCAAAAGGTTGTAAGAATTATATTTGACATATCTAAAGAACTTGGAGAAGTACCGTATATAATAAACTCCACAAAAAGACTGAGTACTATTCGCACTTCTATATTATCATTATACATTTAACAGTGATTAGAGCATGACCTGATATATACTAGGTCTGTCATTGTAATTTTAGATTTTAATTCATCTTTACAACTTTAGAAATCCTATAAAAAGGTGAGAGAAATAAGGGGGAGAGTGGGTTATACACTACAAAAATTACTCACAAACCTAATTACCAGCAATATAAATAAATACAACTAGAAGTAAGAAACAAGACCTTACAGATTACATTTGCATCTATCATTAAATTGCTTATTTCTACAAATCTTGATTTCACTAAACCAATTTAAACCTGGGGAATAAGCAGATTTGTTGAGCCGGGATAAGGTGCTATGTAATTTAATTTTTTTTTAAGTATCCGTCAATAGATGGGATAAAGAAGATACGATATAGATCTATATAGATATATAGCTATATTAATATGTAGGAATATTATTCAGCCATAAAAATAATGATATCTTGCCATTTGCAACAACATGGATAGACAGTAAAATGCTAAGCAAAATAAGTCAGTCAGAAAAAGATAAATACCATATGATCTCATTGATATGTGGAATTTAAGAAACAAAACAAGTAGGGTGCCTGAGTGGCTCAGTCAATTAAGTGTCTGACTCTTGATTTCAGCTCGGGTCATGATCTCATGGGTCATGAAGTCAAATCCCCACATTGGGCTCTGCCTTTACCAGGGAGTTAACTTGAAGATTCTTTCCCTCTGTTCCTCCCCCCACTGGTGTGTGCTCCTTCTCTCTCAAATAAATAAATCTTAAAAAAATAGAAAAGAATCAAAACAAATGAGCAAAAGAAAAGAAAAAGGAAAGAGAGAGAGAGAGAGAGAGACAAACTAAGGAACCAATTCTTAACTATAGAGAACAAACAGATGATTACTAGATGGGACTGGGTGGTGGGATAGGTGAAATAAGTAATGGGGATTAAAAAGTACAATTGTCATAATGAAAATTAACATAAAAATATCAACAAAAAATTTTTATAAGCAGGTTTCCAAAAGCTTTTCAGTGTTGAAAATTCAGCATTTGTATAACTAGCATGTTTGTAGTGAACACTTACTATAAGTAAAGCCCTGCTTCTGGTACTCTTCACAAAAGTATTTACTCACACTCAAGCAAAACTAGGACAATTTGCAAAGGAGGGCACTTTTTCCATTATGAATTCTTTCCTGACTCCCTTCTTTTTCAAAAAAAGGAAAAGTATATCTTTTACAATCTATTAAATACCAGTTCTTATTTGTTGTTGCTTTTAAATGTAAATAGTTATATTCAACATTTATATTTATTTGGGGGGCATATTCTCTTTATGCTTTATTTTGGCTTAATACTGGATAATATGTTCCATAAATAAAAATAATAAAGAAACTTATTAATATAGTCCTGTTAGTCTATATCTTCAAGACAGATTCTTTTGTGAGAGGAAAGACATGAAAACTCAAATACATTGTAGTTTATTCATCAACAGGCTGAAGATAGAAGCTTCATTTCATCAGTATTAATGACCTTAGATAAATCTTTTTAATGAGCAAGAATAAATGGTGCTATAATTTATTAATGGGTTAGTCACTTTTAAATATTGTATCTTTTTGTTGTATGCACATGTATATATCTATATATAAAAAAAACTGGTAAATTCATTTTTTTTCTTCCCAAATGATATTATAATATGAAATTACCTATGAGGATTTGGGGGGAATTCTGGAAGATTTGTGATGTTTTCCCAGTCCTGAGTATTCTTAAATGAATTTGAAGATTAGTTGTTATTTCTGTTTTGTATGTGGTGCTCTATAACTAGCCCTCATCACTTGGCTTATAAACTAGGACTATCTATGTCCATGAACCTAGCATGATTTGAGGCTCTATGAGACAGAATTAAGTGTATAAAGCATGGCTTTGGCCACCAGTAAACTGTCTATCTCATTAGAAAAACAAGATGTAAACAGTAAACATTAAATAAAACATAATTAAGTACAGATGAAAAGTGTAAATTGTAAGTGCTATAAGAATTTATAGGATAGATCCATTGGCGTGGGGCATTGTGGTTGTGGAGGTGATCCTGGGGGGGTGGGAATCTTAATCTGGCCTTCTTATTTGTGAGTATTTGAATGGATATATACGTTAATAACTTCACTATAACACAGAATGAATAAGTGCCATTTTGGAGACATTCTAACCAAAGCAATGGGTTTATTATAATCAGTTGGAAACTAAGTTTGAGAAATTAGATTTGGAGCAGATTTTTAAGGCCTTGCATGCCAAAATAAGGAGTTTGAATTTTATCATTAAGGCAATAGAGAATCACTATTATTTTTGAGACAGGAAAATAAATGATGATAATAATATTTTATAAATATTAAGCTGAAGTCATGTATAGAATGTATTGGATGGAAAAGACAGCAGAATCAGGGCTAAGTGTACCAGAGATTGAAGTCAAAAGTTTGAATTAAATTATCTCTGTAGAAAGAAATCAGAAAAGACATGTACAAGAAACACTAGAAAGATTATGAAGAAATTCCTTGGTTTGCTCCTGAAACACTCTCAAACTTAAAATGAGAAATAAAGAAAATGTTTGTAAGAACCAATCCAAGATAGTAAATAAGAATTTTATTAGGAAAATGAGATCAAATAGTCCATGGGAGAAACTATGGACCATGGAACCCTGGTGCACCCAAAGAGTAACATGTAGCCAGTTAATCAGTTTATGTACTGACACTGCAAGTACAAAAAAACAAGCTTCATTTCCTTACTGCCAGAAACCACAATGGAGTGAAGAATATAGAGAAGTAAACATCACTAAAATGCAGTGAGGATATGCCCTAAAATAATGGTTTGAATTGTGCACTATGAAAAAAGAGTAGAGGAAAATTAATTCTTCTAAAGGGGAGATGAAATTTGAGTATGATTTTAAATCCTGAATGTTAGTTTATTAAGTAGAGGAAAGGTTAAGCCAATTAAAGAGAAAGGCAAAAACGTGATTTTAGAGTGGCATGGTTACTTTGAGAAATGCAGAAAAGTATCATGTGGTTACAGAGTGAGATTTGTGAGAAGAGTCACTAAAGATAAGACTAACCAGAAAGGAAAGGTCCAAATTGGGGAGGTTGTTGAATGCAATGTAGAGGATTCAGATTTTATTTTAAATCACACCTGAGTAAGCAGAGTCTTTGAAGCAGGGAATTAGAATTAAATGTATATGTTTTGTTATTTTTGTTATTTGTTGTTCTTTGTTTATTTGTTTGCCTTAAAGACAATAACTTTTGTGGTAGGAAGACCAACAGATTCAAGTGTTGATCTGGAATCTTGAATTTTTTTTTGGAGAAAGGATTGTATTGATTGTATTGTTGGAGAAAGGATTGTATTGACAAGATGGCACAGCTCTGTTCTATTAGTAATGAAAGACAAATGAATATTATATGGAAAAACACAGATAGCTTTTTGATGAGCAGATAGAATGAGGAGTTACAACAGTTGTACCAAAAGATAATTGCTTATAATGACCTAGGTGTTCAGAGGCAAAGTCATAAAGACATCAGAAAGACAGACTAAAGAAGAATTAGGAGTACGGTTGGATCAGATAGGAGAGTTCAAGGGATAGTTTCAACCAGTAAGATAATTGGAATAGCTGTATATAACTAACTGTAATACAAGGTATAACATAATTAGTATCAAAAGAAATAAGACACTATGATAACTCATAAGTAGAGGACAAAATTACTTCCTGGGGAAATTTCAGAAATTACAGAAATTTGTTTTTTCCTGGCAGGGGGCTGTTTTTGTGTGCTTCCTCTCTTTCTTCTCCTCCTCCTCTTCCTCTCTCTCTTCTTTCATCTCTTTCTCCTTCCCCTTCCTCTCACTTTTTCTTCTTCCCCTTCCCTTTCTTCCTCTTCTTCTTTGCCATTGTTGCCAACATTGCCATCTTCTGAGATGGCATGTGAAATTTACTGATAACTAAACTTTAGCATGCATGGGATGATATTAAGGTATTTTTAAATAAGGACAAACAGTATGTGGAAGTCTCATAACCAGTTAGGAATAAATTATATTTGGAACATAGCAGGACACCTCGATGACTCAGTTGGTTGAGTGTCTGCCTTTGGCTGAGGTCATGATCTCGGGGGCCTGGGATGGAGTCTTGCTTCTGACACCTGCTCAGTGGGAGTCTGCTTCTCCTCTCTTTTTGCCTCTGCTCCTGGGTGCACACTCTCTCTCTCTCACAAATAAATAAATTAAATATTTGAAAAAATATTTGAAAAACATTTTTGAAATTGAATATTGAATTGAAATTGAAATTGAATATTTGAAAATATTTGAAAAAAAAAGAAAATAGCAAACATTTCTGTTACATAGAATAATGGATGTATGAAGGGGAAGAGTGAGAGGTAAATTTGAAAAGATAACTTAGGACTAGAACGTTGAAGTCTTTGAGTGGGAAACTAAGAAATGAAAACATCAGTAAAGAGAAAAGACCTGTGGCATGCTTTCAGCAGTCTCAATCAAATCTATTGCAATAATATTTAATTCTTCTAGTTCAGTCTTCCTCATTTATGGATACTACTCTCTCTGGCAAGCATCCACATTTATAGCAGTGATCCATTCAATGTCCTGACCTCTCTGTTTCTTAACCTCCTTGCCACTCTTGAACTTTCACTCCATCTTACCTTAACCACCCATTACAAAGGTCATAGCCTGAATTTTGCCATTAACAATGATCCTGACTTCATCAAAAGCTCAATTTTTAGTAATGGCACTCTGCCCACAGCCTCCTTTCTGTCTGTTTAGCACTTTCCATTCAAACAATTCTTCAACCACAAGCTCTGTAATCCTTTGATCAATCCACTATATATTTCTGTCCATCACACCCTCGTGTCCTCAAGTACCTTTCTTTTCTATTTTATTTTTTTAACCTTTATTTTATTTTTTTCAGTGTTCCAAGATCCTTTCTATTTAATAGCATAGTCACTCATTATAAACATCTTTCTCTATACACTCTATACACTCTCCATTCTTTATCACTTTATCTCTATTATATTCCACTCACTTGTCACGTCTCTATCTCCAACTTCAGGCTTTACTCCATTCACTTCATGTTTATGAATGTGAAACTGTGGATATAAAGAGACACATATCTTTGAGTATAGATTTTGCCTTAACTTAATAATCTTATATATTTTTCCAACAACAAACATAAGATCTTACCTGTATCTATCTATTCATGCTCTGCCCTTACCTCTTATTACAACTAATAATCTGTTCTTGGCAGTTCTGTGTACTGGATCCCATACCCTCTTACCTAATTCAAGGAGTTTCTGCAGTTATCCCCTCTCTCTCCTGTAAGGATCATTTGTTTCCTCCAAACTGAATCATACTCATCAGCAAACATATTACAATACTCACTGTCTTAAAAGCAAATTTTTCTTGACTCAATAGCCCCCATCCAGTTCCCATCTTATTTTCTCTACTCTCCTTTATAGTGACACTTCTTCCAAGTGTTGTATAAACTCTATCTCAAATATCTTCTATTTATCTTAAATGTAATTATATGAGGCTTTAATGACAACTCGTCATGCCACCAAGTATCTCCACATTGCCATAGATAATAAGCTGGATGAAAGGGAATTCAAACTGAAGTAATGACAATTAGCATGGAAAGAAAGAAATGGATAGGAAACATGTTATAGCAAAC
The DNA here is from genome assembly GCF_902655055.1 of Lutra lutra. Classification (NCBI taxonomy): domain Eukaryota; kingdom Metazoa; phylum Chordata; class Mammalia; order Carnivora; family Mustelidae; genus Lutra; species Lutra lutra. The sequence goes on along the minus strand of NC_062287.1, from coordinate 32,157,110 downwards.
AAATTAATAGAGCCTGGTAATCAATAGATTATGGAGAATTGGAGAGAATTTATCACTTTATTCATTCACAAAGTATTTTTTATTCTCATATGACCATATTACAAGAATTTTTAAATCTATAGATTTTATTATTCCAGATTAGAACATTACCTTCAATTTTCTTCAAAATGGAAAGGACATTAGCATTGAAATGCATAAAAATAAAATATTCTTGGGGCACCTGAGTGGTTCAGTCAGTTAAGTCTCTGACTCTTGGTTTTTGTTCAAGTCATCATCTCAGGGTCCTGTCAGGTTCTGCACTCAGTGTGGAGTTTGCTTGAAATTCTTTCTCCCTCCCCCTCTGCTCCTACCCCTGCTCATGCACCTTCTCTCTCTCTTTCAAGTAAATAAATAAATAAAATTTAAAAAGATAAAATAAATTTTAAAATATTCTCTGCTCTTATGTTACTTATCATAGATTTTCTACATAATGAGAACTAGATTCTTCATATATATGGAATATATAATAATATAATATAACTATATGTAATATAGTTTTACATATATATATATATAGAGAGAGAGAGAGAGAGAGAGACAGAGACAGAGACAGAGAGACAGAGAGAGCAAGTGATACAGACAAACAAAGAAACAGATTAATCTGGATAGGTGGGGAGGGGGTAGAGGGTCAGGAAAAACCCGCTGTTTGAAGTAGAACTAAGTTGTCCACAAAACTGGAAATGACTAAATAAATTCTGCCTTGCAAACAGTGGGAACATTTCCTGGGGAACAACATAGAATAATGAGGAGAAACTGGTTTTGGAATTAATGTAGTCCTAGACTTGAAACCCTTACTTGTCACTTAATAGCTCACTGATGTTGAGCAAGTTATTTAACTTTTCAAATACTCACTTTCCTCTTAATTAAAATAGAGATAATCTTATCTACTTTGTTGTGTTTGTAAGCTTTAAATGACAATTTGGTTACATACACTTACTGCACCAGGCTTAGAGCAGGTGTTCAAAATATTTATTATATCTTTACATCTAGACTCTTTAATGCACATAAAGCCCTGTGATGAGGCTGTGATAATTGACATTCCCCCTCTGGAAATATGTATCTTTTGAACCATGTCATTCATAAAGTCTTTGAAATCAGTGAGAGTTTATAAAATAGAATATGTTGTGAACTGTTTACAGAGCAAATCAGGGCCTGGTATGTTTAGTATCTAAAATCTGAGTGCTAACAGCAGGAATTCTGGCATTTTCAATAACAACACTGAAGTGAGAAAACAATCTGTGCAGATTAAAGTGTAAAAATAAACTCTTAAGAATAGTTAAACAACGCATTTGACACGTTTTCTCCCAGAGTTATACAACCAGGCAGTTGACCAAATGAGTTAGTGGAACTAATTCCTCCAGGATATTTTAAGTCCCATGACTTCTTGGTGATTACTGTATGAATAAATAGACAACTACAGGTAAGAAATTTTTCTGCAAGGAACAATTTCCCTAAGAATGTTAAAAATCTAAAACTCAAAGGCAATGTGGGTTTCTAGGTAGTTGCAAGGTACAGACGTTCACTCCAGTGAGCTTAAATAAGAGACTTCTGTTTTCAAGAAATACATGACATGATAAGAGAAAAGATATTTTAAAGAACAAAGATTAGTTTTTGTAATATGGCCTGACCTCGGAGGAACGAAGACTGGAAGGTCACTGAATGCAAATCCATAGTCTTAGGAATCTTAGTTTATGGCTATTTCCTTTATATCTTTCCCAATAATGAGTTTCAGCTCTTACAGATAACTTTTTTTTTTAAACTCTCCAGTTGGCTTATCTTTCCTCCTGATTTGAATAGATCCTCTTTACCTTCCAAATGATGTGTGTCAAAACTGCCTCCTTATAATTTAGCCTACCTTTATCTTATTTGTATCTTACTGCTTTTAGTTTCTTATAGAAAGGACTGTGGATATAACAATTTATGGTTAATGTCCTTAACACAGTGAAGAGAGTCCACCATATTTCTGAGGCATTTTACTTTAACATCTTTTTAATGGAAAAATACATTCTGATAGATATAAAATATTTGAATGAATCAAACAGAAAGTATAGCTTCTACTTAAATCACAATTGAAAAGAACCCACTCTGATTAGGGTGGGAGAGCCCCACAGAATTATTTAGAGATCTTCGAAGCATTTATTTATTGAATTGGATATTAATATATCCCATTTGTAATCATTATCTTTTTATTTTTATTTAGTTTCCTTGCAAGTCAGTACAGTAGTTTGCCCATTATTACTGGAACTAGTCAAACCAGCTTTCAGAGAAGGGTCCATGGCTATAGCAATGAGGACCCTAGTTCATTCAAAAGCTGATCGATTGTTACACTCACAGGTTTTGGTGGTATCTCATAACAATCAAGTTACCAAAATTTTTAGCAGTAACCAAATTTCTTTTTTCATATTTGAAAGGCATACACATAGGCACTCAGGCACACATACAGACACACACACTTACAATGCACAAAGTCAAAGAAAACTAGTAAGAATATCACCTATAAGAGTTATAAATATAGACTTATTACAGAACTATATATATTTTTGGTTATATAGATATATTTACAGAAACATTTCTGTAATTTTGTTTGTGAATCAAAATTTATAAAAAAGCAAACATTCAATTTCCTAAAAATGGAAAACCTTCTTTTAAGAAAAGAAAAACTTTTAAAAATATTTCTCAAAGTGAATATTCAATCTTTTGTTAAAATTTTCAAATTTGATCTATCCTATTGTTTCAATGCTAGAGAGCTTATAGTTTTGTTCAGAAAAAAGTATATATATAGCTGCTTTCTTTAAACTTTACTTTTATAAGTTATTTTTCTAAGTTATTGATGTACATGGGCTGAACTTTCAGATTGTGATAGAGAGAGATGCATATATTTCCCTAAATCACAGGGTCAAGAACAGAAGAAAATACATCTTAAAATTCAGTAATCAGAGGAAAGCAATTACAGTGTGAGGCAGCCCCTTGATCAATTTATTCTTGATGCTTAGGAAAAGGAAAAAAAAAGTCTATTGGTTTCTCTGATTTTAGAATATATATGAGTGATGAAAATCATCTTCTAATAAACCCCTCTAGTACTTCTCAATCTCCTTAAATAAACACTATTCATAATGGTACATTTATTTGAAGATAACACGAGTTACTTATTTCCTCTTGTCAGGCACTCCTTCAATCCCTTTCTTTATATAACAATGACTCATCTTGAGAAACTATGATTCAAGATAATATGCACTTTTTGAGGTGAGAAAACAACATGTTGTCTATCTATCTAGGCTTGTGAAATTGTCTCTTATCAGGGACTCATTTGGGAATCGAAAAGAAGGCATCTGGACACTTTTCTAAATGATGAACATTTCCAAAGATTATAACTGGTAATTTATTTGAATACAGTAAATTAAAAAGAATATATTAATGTATAATATTTTAATTTCTAAACCATCCATAATATTAACTCATTATACATGAGAAAATGGATCCAGAGGGATTCTGTGATTGCCTCAATGTTCCAAGAGAGCCAGGGCTGGAACTGGGATTTGCATCACCTATCTACAAATCACAAGTTAATATCTAATATGTCCCAAAAAGATGAGTATAGTGATGTGTCTCACACATAGCACTATGTTAATAGGCACAGAGTGAACTATTTATTCATTTCCTTTCTTCCCTCTTTCATCTTTGTCAGTATCATTATTAGTATTTAATGTTTTTATTATTTATTTGGACTTTCATCTCCTTACCAAGGGGCTTACACAGCACAATACTATATATTTATATTCAGGTTGCTAAAGACAGTTAAAAAAATTACAAATGAAACATCTATTGAAACTCAACTGCTATTAAAATATAGACTCTGTAGACCCACCTTCAAAGATCATCACTAGTTTTGCAGTTGAACCCTGCAGACTGAAATTTTTGTAGATTTTTCAGATTTTTGGATGTCATTGGCTCTTTATTCTACAATGCACTTGGAGAAACACTGCTCTAAGTTGTACTCTATTTAGAAAAAAACACCCTAACTCTTTGTAAGTAATTGTGATAAATTTTAAAAAATCAACGACCATGAAGACATAGAAGGAGAGCAATGTTCTCTCAGCTGGAAGACTTCTGTTTTTTAGGAATTAAGGTAGGTTGGGGTCATTTTCTATTGGCATGAAATTCCAGCAGGATAACCTACCATCCCAGAAAAGACAGGTATGGGGAAAGAGATGAAGACACATTGCAGTGTGTCCTGGGAGACAAAAATAAATAAATGAAACAAAACAAAATGAAACAAAATAAAATAAAAATAAAGAAACTATCTTGACTAAAGAGATTAGCCTCATCTTTTATACTTAACTATGTGCTTTATAGCATTGTTTCTTTTCTTTTATCACCAAACCCAATCTAATAAAAGAGATTACAAGCTAAGCTACATATGACTTGAAATATTAAAAATTGCAACTGAAATAAACCAAGTACCATGGCAGACAGTCAGTGATTGATGTAGTACATGTGATGTGCCTGGTCTGTTACACTCTGTGATTAAAATTCCTCAACAAAGTGATGTCAAGAAAATGGCTAGTAAAGACCCGAGGTCAGAAAATTCCTTTTTTTGTCCATTTCCATCAACAGCATTCTATAGGATCTTGAGCCAGTTTCCTGACTTCTTTGAATTTTAACTTTCTCTAAAAAAAAGGGGGAGAGGTGAATTATATTCGCTAAGGTGGACTTTACTTCTAACATAATTATCCCATGAAATAGAGAGCTAAACTTAATTACAGAATGTATTCAATTGTTAAAAAAACAAAACATCTAGATTTCTCATCTGTCCTTATATCATCACCATTACAGTAAAATTAGAAAGAACCAGTTGTTTCTTATACTGCAGCTCAAATTAGATAATATAATTTGAAACCTCTTACAAAAACTTTCTAGTTTTACTTTTAATATCTAGTTGAAATATTAGCAAACTTTTTGGGCCCTGAAGTGAAGCTTAACAATGTCTTCGGCCATATGGGACGCATTTGAGAAACACGAGAAGGCCCTACCTGGACAAAATCACTTCCCAAATTCTCCCAGAAATGCCTATCTTTTTAGTTATTCTTAAGGATGAAAGTTTTGCACTTTACAAATATTATGTGAAAGAGAAGAGATATAATACATGGGTTTAACTATTAGCCAATAATATCATTAATACTTTGATATAATGGAGAGGCAGATTCAGGTATCGAAGAGCCTGAAATGTACACTTACAGAACCCTTTTATGTATTTTATTTATTTTTTTACAGGATGCTCTTTAAAAACATAATAAAAAGTATTAGCATAAAAGAGGATTCTAAAGGGAATTTTTACTTATGGTAACAGAAGAAATCAAAACAGATTACTGCAGCTTTGGAGATTCAGGTTCCTTTTTTTTCCTGAGACCTTTTTAAATAATCTCACAGCTTCAAATGCCACCTCTAAATGATGACATTAAGTGTCTATCACCTGTCCAGAACTCATTTAGAGCTTCATTCCTTCATTGTGTTAACTGGTCAGATTCTTTCTTCTGATGATCTTGTAGATATGAAACTCAGTACTCCTAAAATGAAAGTCATCTGCTTTTCTACTGTAGCTATGTTCTTTTTCCTTTCATTCACATCACCCAGCTCTGAAGCTGAAAATCATAATGTCATTATTAAAGAGGATCACACACTTGTCCTCAGCAAACCCCCTCCCCCCATTGAGTGCCAATCTCAATTCTTTCTTGTTTTAGTTTTGTGGGTTTCTTTTTTTTCATGTAGTGCCTCTTCTCTTTTCTTCACCACCATATTTCAAGTCTGGGCTTTTATTCTTTCTACGTGGCTTTATTGAAATAATGTAATTGATTTAATGGTCTCTGCTCCAATGTCAGTATATACATCTCAGCAAAAATACCATCCCCTTATTCAAAACCTCAGTAGTCCAAATTATGTATAGATTAATGTCTGAATATCTTACTCTGATAATCAAGGCCTCTTTTTTTTTTGCATTCCGTTTATATTTCCAAATTTGCCTAGTATCATTTCCCTTCACATACCAATGTGCGAGAAAAGCTGATATTCCTACTTCTTATAGTTTCCCCTCATTTTGTCTTTATTCTTACAATTGTATTTACTTTTTCTCCTCTCATTTTACTACTTACTCAAATCCTAACTATTCCTGTACGTGCCCCAAAGGTACATAATACTTAATTTCATGACACTCATCACTTCCTATTTTTGTTTACAGTCTTTTTATATATAACTATTCTTCCATATTTGAGTATATGTCATTTCTTTCTCTAAAAATACACTTACTGAGTGCTTGAGAGAACAGTCCATGACTGATTTATCTTTGTAACTCCCATAATGCCTGCAAAATGTTTGAATATTATAGACATTCAATTGATGTATGTTGACTTAATTAATAAGTATTCATTTATATGACAGTGATAAAGAAAGTTTTTACTTACGTAGGAAAAAAAACAATTACTTCCCATGGGAAATGTTCATATTTATTTGTTTCCCCTGGAATGTAATTGGTAATTAAACTAACAGTGTTGACTAACATTTTCAGTTATTATTATTTAAAATGGTATTGAACATACATGCAATCCAATCCTTAAATGAAAACTGGGATATTTCTTATTTCAGTGCATCAAAAATTTAGCAGTCATCAAAGAGACATTAACAACCAAACCACAGTGCTTTTCAATGTAATATTTCCAGAATTGGAAGGAAATTGTGACATTCATTTTATGCTTAAAGAATGTTCTTTATTTCCCAGGTGTGATGGGAGAATATGAGCCGAAAATTGAGGTCCATTTTCCTTTCACAGTTACAGCTGCTAAGGGAACAACTGTTAAGATGGAATGCTTTGCACTTGGCAAGTAAGTACATATTCTCCATAATTAGACACAATTGTTTATTAAAATGTGACATATCTTTTTTTGGATCACTTACTTTGTTAGATTTCATTTCCCCAGAAGCTCCTTGGAGGCTATTCATTAAAAAGGGGAGGGGTTGGGAAGTGATGAAGTAACCAATTATAATGATCGTTCTAGTAGTTTCTATGAACAATAATATATATATATAGTTTTGCTACTTGAACATAAAGGAAACTTGTTTAAATAAAAGAAGAACTTCACATTTTTTGCCTATATGTCTTAAATTTCCAATATCGTTCTTAAATTTTATTTAGTAATAATAAAAAGTGGATAAAAATGTAAGGTGCTATCTGCTCTTCATGCAAAGGATATAGATTCTGATAAGATATAATGAGACAACAGCCTAAAAATCATAAAGATGATAGTTGCAGTAAACCAATTGATTACTTTAGTATTCCCTGAAAGAATGTTAACATAATAGCACCAGCTGTCAATGTGTACAACATGCAATCATTCTCCAAATCAAACAGATGATTTATTTCACACTATAATGACTGCTATACTTTATGATCTTATTTCTGAGGGTTTAAATCCTATGATACATAATCACTTGTCAATGATGTTTATAATATGAGTATTGAGCATAGATGCAGGAGTGAGATTTTGATTATATTTGATTCGAGTATTATGATTTATTTTAAACAGGGTGTTGTTGTTTTGTTTTGTTTTTGGCTTTTCTTTAGAGTGATGAGACCTCAAGGTCCTTTCTAGACTCTATGATTATAATTTGCATAAATGCATCTCTGTCAGAGTTACTAATCATTTAACTTAACTTGTGGTGAGCTAGCTATAAAGCACTTGAAGATGAAACATGCTATATAAATGTACTTAAAGTAGGTTTAGCCTAGGGTTGAGGAAAATATTAGCAAATATGAAAAATTCAGCTAGTAAGAAGAGGTTGAGCGTGCAAATGTAGTTAAAAACCATGGTTTCTTCTTTTAATTTCAAAATGGATTGAAATTAAATGCATACATGTGGAATCCTATTTAATCAAAGTAGAAGTGGGCTGCCTGGGTAGAGCAGTCAGTTAAGCATCCATCTCCTGGTTTCTGTTCAGTATCTCAGGGTGGTGATATGGAGCTCTGCATTGGTCTCCACACTCAGCATGGAGTCTGCTTGAGATTCTCTCTCCCAATGCCCCTCCTGTTCATTCTCTCTCTCTCTCTCTCTAAAATAAATAAATCTTAAAAAAAATAAATCTAAGTAGAAATGATCATAATAGACTAAAAATGAAATGTTATCATGTGGCATTTTTAAGCAAAATATGTCTATAAGTAGAAATATATTTCAAGAACTTAAAATTCATCTAGGAGGTATTTGGGCTGATACCTAAGGAAACCTTCCAAACCCAAAGATATTGGTTAAATTCACATGATTAAATCATGCCTTCAAAGTCTTGTTTTTGACCATTTGTCCATATTGTGGCATCAGATATGCCTGAAAATGTCCTGAGTAATCATTTCAATTCTGATAAATATAAAAATAATATGTTTTGGCTTGATGCCAAAGGTTTTCATACATCCTGCAGTTAAATAATTCTTAAATACCAGAATATGCACTAACAGAAGGTCATATTATAAAACAAATTACAGAAATGGATTTATAGAGAAAAAAACAATATGGGATACTTCCCCAGGCAAGCTTATTTAATAAGTTAGTTGTGTTTGCTTTTAGAATTCTTGATATATGTTTAGTAAATTGATCTTTAAAGTCCCTTTCATTCTAGGTGGAATCCAACAGTCAAATTATATTATTTTAATACTTTATTTTCTTCAACTTTCCACTCTTTTGTTACTCCTTCTCTTCATATCCCCCCAGCATAAGTATTTAAAAAAGGGGGTGGGGATATAAAGACACACAACCTGTCAAGAAAGTTTCTGTTGCTCATTTGATTTTCTTTTTATGAAGTGTCATAATTCTGAAAAAAAAAAAAACATGGGGTGCCTGGGTGGCTTACTAGGTTAAACTCCTGCTCAGGTCATGATCTTGAGGTCTTGGGATCCAGCCCTGCATCAGGCTCCCTGTTTAGCAGAGAATCTGCTTCCCCCTCTCACTTTGCCCCTCCCCCGACTTGTGTTCTCTTTCTGGCTTATTCTGTCTCTCAAATAAATAAATAAAATTTTTTAAAAAGAGAGAAAAGAAAAGGAAAACATGCTATGAAGAGATACACCTCTACCTAAAGACTAAACTACCACTGATGAAAGTAAACAAAATTTAAAAAACAACATCTTTATATGTGCTTATTCTCTTAGACTACATTATCACATGGGATAGATCCTCATTGCATACCAACATAATCACAACAATTTCAAATTAATACCTGAGCATCTGCTTAGTTCCCACAGATCACCTGAGCTGCTTCCCACTTTAACATGGTGGACCTTTGCCTGTCCACAAACTTATTATCTGTCACTAGATACCAGTCAGGACTTCGCCACTCAAACTGATTTCCCCCCTTCTCTGCCCACATAATGCTTTGTTTTTTGGTTTCTGTTTTGTTTTGTTTTAAGATTTTATGTATGTACTTGAGAAAAAGAGAGAGAATGAGCACACAAAGGGGAGTGGTACGGTGAGAGAGAAGCTGAGTGGGGAGCCCTGCACAAGGTTTGATCCCAGGACCCCAAGATTGTGACCTGAGCTGAAGGTAGAAGCCTAACTGACTGAGACACCCAGACACCCCAGTCCACATAATGTTTTAATCAAATGCTTGTCATAGAGTATTATAACCAAATTCTAGCATAGAGGATGCCAAAACCTTTGTTATCTCATGGCCTTTACATTTTCTGTTTCCTCTGTGGGGAACACTCTTTCCATGGTAGCTTCCCCTTACCTTCTGGCCTCAACTTAATCACCTTCTAAAGATGCCTTCTCTGACTATTTTATGTAACTGACACTCATTATTGTCTATCTAAATATTTGTATTTTTTCATCATACCCTTAATACAGTTTTAAATTATTAAATTATTTACATAGGAGTTTCTCTAATTTTTCCTCCTCTAGATCAGTCAGAATCCAGGTAGAAACATCAAACCCTTATGGTTCAAAAGAGTCTAGTAAAGGCACAAGTTGAAGATCAATGAGCAAGGTTAAGAGAACCAAGAAAAGAAACTGAAGCATTTATAGACTAGTGATAACATGAAGTCATTTCACACTTAAGCAAAAATGAAGGAGGAGGAGGAGATGGTGTCATGGGAACCAGGGACAGCTGGAGATATGGAGAGGGCTGGGGCCCCCCAAAGCAACTATAATAACTGTAGCCATGATGAAATGCATTAAAAGAACACAGTTGAGGAAAGGATCAAGAAACTCATACCCTGCTTTCTTTTTCCTCATGCCTTCTGTGTTCCTCTGGTGGTTCTCTTGACTAAGGGCAAACAGAAGCCAGCTTACAAGCCCAGAGGATGCTATTAGCAGCATTCAAAGCAAGGTGGAGATTCTGGGAGATGAGGAAGGTGACAGGCAAGGGAGGCAAAAAAAAAAAGAATAATCAGTAAGTCCCCATCAAGTTTTAAACCCCATGAGGGCAAGAATCATGACTACATTCTTCACTTATTCCTAGTGCCTACCACAGAGCTAGCATATAATCGCACTCAGGAAATATTTATTGAAGGAATGAATAAATTCAAAGGTTGTGTCTACTTAATCCAATTCAACTCTTTATTAGTAACACATAATAAATAATAAGTAACTTTACTTTTTATGCATAAAGTCTTTTGACTAATTCCTATTTTCCCAAACGAATCCATCTACATTCTCCAAATCTCTACCTCTTGCCCTCTCATCTTTTTTTTCCGTTTATGCCCACATTTACACTTGCATTTTGTCCCCATTCTTTACTGTTTATTATTACCTCAATCCATCAGTATCTCTCTCTTAGACCTATAAGTTCTCCTTCTCATGTTTTTATTCTCAAAGCTTATTATTGTGTCCAAGTCATACTTACTACTTAACCAGATGATCTGAAAATCATCCCTTTATCTATGGATTCTTAAGAGGGGTTTGGTTATTTCCTTTGGGGGGTGGTGTGAGGTTAAGAATGAAGAAGATTGGGGAGGAGTCAAGATGGCGGAGAAGTAGCAGGCTGAGACTACTTCGGGTAGCGGGAGATCAGCTAAATAGCTTATCTAAAGATTGCAAACACCTACAAATCCAACGGGAGATTGAAGAGAAGAACAGCAATTCCAGAAACAGAAAATCAACCACTATCTGAAAGGTAGGACTGGCGGAGAAGTGAATCCAAAGCGACGGGAAGATAGACCGCGGGGGGAGGGGCCGGCTCCCGGCGAGCGGCGGAGCAACGGAGCAAAATCAGGACTTTTAAAAGTCTGTTCCGCTGAGGGACATCGCTCCAGAGGCTTAACTGGAAGCCCAGGCAGGGTCAGCATGGCCTCAGGTCCCGCAGGGTCGCATAAGGATCGGGGGTGTCTGAGTGTCGCAGAGCTTACCGGTATTAGAACGGGGAAGCCGGCTACAGAGACAGAGCCGAGGAGTGACTCTCAGCTCGGGGTTGCCTTGAACCCATCGCAGGCTCGGTCATCTCGGAGCGCGGCCGGAGGTCAGGGTAACGGGAGTCATTGGGCGCTGTTCTCTGAGGGCGCACTGAGGAGTGGGGCCCCGGGCTCTCAGCTCCTCCGGGCCAGAGACCGGGAGGCTGCCATCTTCATTCCCGTCTTCCGGAACTCTACGGAAAGCGCTCAGAGAACAAAAGCTCCCGAAAGCAAACCCGAGCGGATTACTCAGCTACTCAGCGCGGCCCCGGGTAAGGGCGGTGCAACTCCGCCTGGGGCAAAGACGCTTGAGAATCACTACAACAGGCCCCTCCCCCAGAATATCAACGGGAAACCCAGCCAGGACCAAGTTCACCTACCGAGGAGTGCTGTTTCAATACCAAGGAGAGCGGCAGAATTCCAGAGGAGAAGAAAGCAAAGCACGGAACTCATGGCTTTCTCCCCATGATTTTTTAGCCTTGCAGTTAATTTAATTTTTTTTTTTCTTTTTCAATTTTTTTTCTTTTTCTCTTCTTCTGCTAAATTTTTTTTAACTTTTACCGTTTTTTTTAACGTTTTTTAAATAGTTTATCTAATATATATATATTTTTTCCTCTTTTTATATTTTTTCTTTATTGGCTTTCTTTTTTTAAATAGTTTCTTTCTTTTTTTTTTCTTTTTTTCTTTTGAACCCCTTTTTATCCCCTTTCTCCCCCCTCACAATTTGGGATCTCTTCTGATTTGGCTAAAGCATATTTTCCTGGGGTTGTTGCCACCCTTTTAGTATTTTACTTGCTCCTTCATAAACTCTTATCTGGACAAAATGACAAGGAGGAAAAATTCACAACAAAAAAAAGAACAAGAGGCAGTACCAAAGGCTAGGGACCTAATCAATACAGACATTGGTAATATGTCAGATATAGAGTTCAGAATGACGATTCTCAAGGTTCTAGCCGGGCTTGAAAAAGGCATGGAAGATATTAAAGCAACCCTCTCGGGAGATATAAAAGCCCTTTCTGGAGAAATAAAAGAAACTAAAATCTAACCAAGTTGAAATCAAAAAAGCTATTAATGAGGTGCAATCAAAAATGGAGGCTCTCACTGCTAGGATAAATGAGGCAGAAGAAAGAATTAGCGATATAGAAGACCAAATGACAGAGAATAAAGAAGCTGAGCAAAAGAGAGACAAACAGCTACTGGACCACGAGGGGAGAATTCGAGAGATAAGTGACACCATAAGACGAAACAACATTAGAATAATTGGGATTCCAGAAGAAGAGGAAACAGAAAGGGGAGCAGAAGGTATATTGGAGAGAATTATTGGAGAGAATTTCCCCAATATGGCAAAGGGAACAAGCATCAAAATTCAAGAGGTTCAGAGAACCCCCCTCAAAATCAATAAGAATAGGTCCACACCCCGTCACCTAATAGTAAAATTTACAAGTCTTACTGACAAAGAAAAGATCCTGAAAGCAGCCCGGGAAAGAAAGTCTGTAACGTACAATGGTAAAAATATTAGATTGGCAGCAGACTTATCTACAGAGACCTGGCAGGCCAGAAAGAGCTGGCATGATATATTCAGAGTACTAAATGAGAAAAACATGCAGCCAAGAATACTATATCCAGCTAGGCTATCATTGAAAATAGAAGGAGAGATTAAAAGCTTCCAGGACAAACAAAAACTGAAAGAATTTGCAAATACCAAACCAACTCTACAGGAAATATTGAAAGGTGTCCTCTAAGCAAAGAGAGACCCTAAAAGTAGTAGATCAGAAAGAAACAGAGACAATATACAATAACAGTCACCTTACAGGCAAAATAATGGCACTAAATTCATATCTCTCAATAGTAACCCTGAATGTTAATGGGCTAAATGCCCCAATCAAAAGACACAGGGTATCAGAATGGATAAAAAAACAAAACCCATCTATATGTTGCCTACAAGAAACTCATCTTAAACCTGAAGACACCTCCAGGTTTAAAGTGAGGGGTGGAAAAGAATTTACCATGCTAATGGACATCAGAAGGAAAGCAGGAGTGGCAATCCTTATATCAGATCAATTAGATTTTAAGCCAAAGACTATAATAAGAGATGAGGAAGGACACTATATCATACTCAAAGGAACTGTCCAACAAGAAGATCTAACAATTTTAAATATCTATGCCCCTAACGTGGGAGCAGCCAACTATATAAACCAATTAATAACAAAATCAAAGAAACACATCAACAATAATACAATAATAGTAGGGGATTTAACACTCCCTCACTGAAATGGACAGATCATCCAAACAAAAGATCAACAAGGAAATCAAGGCCTTAAATGACACACTGGACCAGATGGACATCACAGATATATTCAGAACATTTCATCCCAAAGCAACAGAATACACATTCTTCTCTAGTGCACATGGAACATTCTCCAGAATAGATCACATTCTTGGTCCTAAATCAAGTCTCAACCAGTATCAAAAGATTGGGATCATTCCCTGCATATTTTCAGACCACAATGCTCTAAAGCTAGAACTCAATCACAAGAGGAAATTTGGAAAGAACCCAAATACATGGAGACTAAACAGCATCCTTCTAAAGAATGAATGGGTCAACCAGGAAATTAAAGAAGAATTGAAAAAATTTATGGAAACAAATGATAATGAAAGCACAACGGTTCAGAATCTGTGGGACACAACAAAGGCAGTCCTGAGAGGAAAATATATAGCGGTACAAGCCTTTCTCAAGAAAAAAGAAAGGTCTCAGGTACACAACCTAACCCTACACCTAAAGGAGCTGGAGAAAGAACAAGAAAGAAACCCTAAACCCAGCAGGAGAAGAGAAATCATAAAGATCAGTGCAGAAATCAATGAAATAGAAACCAAAAAAACAATAGAACAAATCAACGAAACTAAGAGCTGGTCCTTTGAAAGAATTAATAAGATTGATAAACCCCTGGCCAGACTTATCAAAAAGAAAAGAGAAAGGACCAAAATAAATAAAATCATGAATGAAAGAGGAGAGATCACAACGAACACCAAAGAAATACAGACAATTATAAGAACATACTATGAGCAACTCTACGCCAACAAATTTGACAATCTGGAAGAAATGGATGCATTCCTAGAGACATATAAACTACCACAACTGAACCAGGAAGAAATAGAAAGCCTGAACAGACCCATAACCAGTAAGGAGATTGAAACAGTCATCAAAAATCTCCAAACAAACAAAAGCCCAGGGCCAGACAGCTTCCCGGGAGAATTCTACCAAACATTTAAAGAAGAACTAATTCCTATTCTCCTGAAACTGTTCCAAAAAATAGAAATGGAAGGAAAACTTCCAAACTCATTTTATGAGGCCAGCATCACCTTGATCCCAAAACCAGACAAGGATCCCAACAAAAAAGAGAACTACAGACCAATATCCTTGATGAACACAGATGCAAAAATTCTCGCCAAAATACTAGCCAATAGGATTCAACAGTACATTAAAAGGATTATTCCCACGACCAAGTGGGATTTATTCCAGGGCTGCAAGGTTGGTTCAACATCCGCAAATCAATCAATGTGATACAACACATTAATAAAAGAAAGAACAAGAACCATATGATACTCTCCATAGATGCTGAAAAAGCACTTGACAAAGTACAGCATCCCTTCCTGATCAAAACTCTTCAAAGTGTAGGGATAGACGGCACATACCTCAATATTATCAAAGCCATCTATGAAAAACCCACCGCAAATATCATTCTCAATGGAGAAAAACTGAAAGCTTTTCCGCTAAGGTCAGGAACATGGCAGAGATGTCCGTTATCACGACTGCTATTCAACATAGTACTAGAAGTCCTAGCCTCAGCAATCAGACAACAAAAGGAAATTAAAGGCATCCATATCGGCAAAGAAGAAGTCAAACTATCACTCTTTGCAGATGATATGATACTATATGTGGAAAACCCAAAAGACTCCACTCCAAAACTGCTAGAACTTGTACAGGATTCAGTAAAGTGTCAGGATATAAAATCAATGCACAGAAATCAGTTGCATTTCTCTACACCAACACAAGACAGAAGAAAGAGAAATAAGGAGTCCATCCCATTTACAATAGCACCCAAAACTATAAGATACCTAGGAATAAACCTAACCAAAGACTAAGAATCTATACTCAGAAAACATAAAGACTCATGAAAGAAATTGAGGAAGACACAAAGAAATGGAAAAAATGTTCCATGCTCCTGGATTGGAAGAAATAAATATTGTGAAAATGTCTATGCTACCTAAAGCATCTACACATTTAATGCAATTCCTATCAAAGTACCATCCATTGTTTTCAAAGAAATGGAACAAATAATCCTAAAATTATATGGAACCAGAAAAGACCTCGAATAGCCAAAGGAATATTGAAAAAGAAAGCCAAAGTTGGTGGCATCACAATTCCAGACTTCAAGCTCTATTACAAAGCTGTCATCATCAAGACAGCATGGTACTGGCACAAAAACAGACACATAGATCAATGGAACAGAATAGAGAGCCCAGAAATGGACCTCAACCCTATGGTCAACTCATCTTCGACAAGCAGGAAAGAATGTCCAATGGAACAAAGACAGCCTCTTCAATAAATGGTGTTGGGAAAATTGGACAGCCACATGCAGAAAAAATGAAATTGGATCATTTCCTTACACCACACACGAAAATAGACTCAAAATGGATGAAGGATCTCAATGTGAGAAAGGAATCCATCAAAATCCTCGAGGAGAACACAGGCAGCAACCTCTTCGACCTCAGCCGCAGCAAATATCTTCCTAGGAACATCACCAAAGGCAAGGGAAGCAAGGGCAAAAATGAACTTTTGGGATTTTATCAAGATCAAAAGCTTTTGCACAGCAAAGGAAACAGTGAACAAAACCAAAAGACAACTGACAGAATGGGAGAAGATATTTGCAAATGACATATCAGATAAAGGGCTAGAGTCCAAAATCTATAAAGAACTTAGCAAACTCAACACCCAAAGAACAAATAATCCAATCAAAAAAATGGGCAGAGGACATGAACAGACATTTCTGCAAAGAAGACATCCAGATGGCCAACAGACACATGAAAAAGTGTTCCATATCACTCGGCATCAGGGAAATACAAATCAAAACCACCATGAGATATCACCTCATACCAGTCAGAATGGCTAAAATTAACAAGTCAGGAAATGACAGATGCTGGTGAGGATGCGGAGAAAGGGGAACCCTCCTACACTGTTGGTGGGAATGCAAGCTGGTGCAACCACTCTGGAAAACAGCATGGAGGTTCCTCAAAATATTGAAAATAGAACTACCCTATGACCCAGCAATTGCACTGCTGGGTATTTACCCTAAAGATACAAACGTAGTGATCCGAAGGGGCACGTGCACCCGAATGTTTATAGCAGCCATGTCTACAATAGCCAAACTATGGAAAGAACCTAGATGTCCATCTACAGACGAATGGATAAAGAAGATGTGGTATATATACACAATGGAATACTATGCAGCCATCAAAAGAAATGAAATCTTGCCATTTGGGAAGACGTGGATGGAACTAGAGGGTATCATGCTTAGCGAAATAAGTCAATCGGAGAAAGACAACTCTCATATGATCTCCCTGATATGAGGGAGAGGAGATGCAACATGGGGGGTTGAGGGGGTAGGAGAAGAGTAAATGAATCAAGATGGGATTGGGAGGGAGACAAACCATAAGTGACTCTTAATCTCACAAAACAAACTGAGGGTTGATGGGGGGAGGGGGTTGGGAGAGGGGGGTGGGGTTATGGATATTGGGGAGGGTATGTGCTATGGTGAGTGCTGTGAAGTGTATAAACCTGGCGATTCGCAGACCTGTACCCCTGGGGATAAAAATATATGTTTATAAAGCTGTAAAAAAAAAAAAGAAAAAGAAAAAAGAAAGGATGAATCCCCAAGTTTTGTAGCAACATGGACGGGACTGGAAGAGATTATGCTGAGTGAAATAAGTCAAGCAGAGAGAGTCAATTATCATATGGTTTCACTTATTTGTGGAGCATAACAAATAGCATGGAGGACAAGGGGAGATGGAGCGGAGAAGGGAGTTGAGGGAAATTGGAAGGGGGAGGTGAACCATGAGAGACTATGGACTCTGAAAAACGATCTGAGAATTTTGAAGGGGTGGGGGGTGGGAGGTTGGGGGCACCAGGTGGTGGGTATTTTAGAGGGTACGGATTGCATGGAGCACTGGGTGTGGTGCAAAAATAATGAATACTGTTATGCTGAAAAAATAAAAAATTAATAAAAAAAAAAAGAATGAAGAAGATTTATCAAAAAAAAGAAAATCTGAAAAGGCTACTCCCTGAGAGATTCCAGCTATATGGCATTCTTGAAAAGGCAAAACTGTGAAGACAGTAAAAATATCAGTTTTGTAAAGGTTGAGGGGAAAGAGGAATGACTAGTTGGATCACAGAGAACTTTAGGGCAATAAAGCTATTTTGTATGATATTTTAATGTTGGATACATGTCATTACATATTGTCAAAACCCATAACAAAAACCAAGAGTGCACCCTTAAGTACATTATCACTTTTGGGTGATAATAATTTGTCAATGAAGGTCCAACAACCATAATATTTGTATCACTTGGTGAAGGATGTTGATAGTATGGGAGGCTGTTGGAGGAAGGAAGTATATCAGAATTCTCTGTACTTTCTGTTCAATTTTATTGTCTATGAACCTAAAACTACACTTAAGAAAAGTAAAGTCTATTTTTGAAATAATTTAAAAAATTATTTACAAAATAAATAAATATAAGGTGAGGGACATAATAAAATATATTTATCACAGAAAAAATATTTGATGTAGTAATGGCTTGAAGGACAAACAAAAGGAAAATCATAAGCACAAAATTTTGCTGTTCCCACCTTTGCTTCCTCCTACTCTTACTGGAGCAACCCAGATTTCATACCAGAAATCACCATTTTTATCATGTTATTCACTAAATCAAATGCCTTCCAAGATAGTACTCTCTCAAGGAAAAATGATCCATTCGTTAATGCAAAGGAACCAAAAAGTAAGTGGTATGCTTTGCATAGCTCATCTGGTAAATACAAATTGGCTAAAGTACTGTGAAAGAACCTTGCACTGAATACAAGTCTGAAGGTTTTAAGAAAAGCCTGGTGCCAATTACTGTACTAGTTTCCAAGGATTTCCAAGGTCCCTGTTCTCATTTTATCATACATTTAGCTAATTTACTATCACACTATCTGGAGTCCAGTCTGTCATTACATAAGCAGTAGTAGACACTTTGACCAAATGTCTTCCCACAGTCAACTTTTATCTCTAGAAAGATTTAGATTTAGATTTAGAAAGATTTAGCCCATCTTTTTTGTTCCAACTTTAAACTTAGACTAGACAACAATAAAGGCAAATTTTCCTCCTCTTGAATTTTCTCTGACCCATGACATCATCTCATGAATATCTTAAGCCACACTGGGAAATTTCTTTGATTGTTAAAATACTTTCAAAACATGTCAGAATACTGTTCTAGTGCTTCCGAACTACATTTTTATTTCTCTTGAGAAGTAAATACATGCACTTCTGTACACTCTGTCTCTAAAGGTATTCCATCCTTACAACTTAGAGTATGTAAATTAATGCAGCCATAGTTCCACAGATCATTTAAAAATAAATAAGCTGATACTTTATCTGTATTATTAAAGAAATATAGCAGAAGACATAGGATTTTAGGTTATTGAATTTCACTATCTCATAATATCATACAAGTTCACCACTCTGCCTAATTTGAAATTAAATACAAAGTCAATAAGGAAGCAATAAACTGCAACTTCTAAAGAAACTTCTATTTAAGTCTGAATTTAGCAAAAATTAAATGGTTTCTCTTTAGGTTGCTAGAGCCTAATATAATGCCAGTGAACAAGTTACATCCCTAGAAATCTCTCTGCAAGTAGATTATACAACACTGAATGCACAACACATGCATGATAACTGTGACATACTGTGTTTAGTATTGGTAAATCTACAAAGGTATAATTTCCCCAGAAAACAGGAAATGCTTAAAAAGGATCCATAGGGAAACAAAGGTATTTGAAGTCCTGGGAAATACAATAAAGTGTAAAAAAAAAAAGGAGGGGGATTAATTACTTTGAAGATAAAAAGGCTGTTTAGACATATGGAAGGTTATTATCAAGAGATTGCTCACAAGCTGTTCTCCAGTTTCAACCAGGTGGGGAAGAGCTGAAATTTCAACAGTATGAGATTAACCTAGCGAAACTAGATCGGGTCTAATGTAGAAGTTTGTGACCAAAAAAAGTTGTTACATGGAAAATTGGTTATCTGCAGAGGCAGTAGGAGCTCTTTCCCCACACTGCTGTAATAATATAATATCCATTTGTCTTCCAATAATCAAGGTGGAATGTTGCCTGAAAAGAGAGAAATGATCTGCGTCATGGATAGAAATGAATATTGTAGATATTCTCTTTTGCTGACCACTTTTCTACCTGCTCAGGCTGAATAGTAAGAGTAGAAGTCTAGATCCAGGCAGGCTTAATTAGCTGTCTTTGTTAACTACATTATTACATAACGTTTTAAAGTGATATATGCAGGAAATAGAAAAGAAGAGTGTTGCTTTTTCTTGCTCAGCATTCAGCTCAAAGACTTTATTTAGGGGAGAGAGGTGTTTTTGGTATTTCCCAGGTCTGCCTTAAACACTGAACATACTACTCTTGAAATGAGAGATAAGAGGTCAAAGGACAATGCAAGTAAGGAATCCCTTAGTGCCCTAATAAATATTTCATTTCAGTGGTCTTCTCTAAATGTATTTGAAAGTTGGTGATATTTTCAACTGGTTGTGCTCAGTTTTTAAGTCTAGTTTATGTAACTTATTAACTAGATTACACAGAGTGAAATGAGAACTTTAAAGTTTGGAGAGTTAGTAACTGCAGAAAGCAGCTATTATCTCTAGGGCTATGGGGAAAAACAAGAAGAGCTAGAATTACTTAAAATTGGAAGCCCAGAGTTTCACATCTGGTGTTCCTTGTCAGACTTTACATCAAAAAACAGAGTAACAAGGGTGGAAGTGACACAGATTACACTTTACATTCTCAAACTTATCTGTACCTCTTTTTAAAAAATATTTTATTTATTTATTTGAGAGAGAAAAAGAGAGGGTGCACATGACCAGAGAGTTGCAGGCAGAGGGAGAGGGAGAAACAGACTATACACTGAGCAGGGAACCCAAAGTGGGGCTAGATTCCAGGACCCTAGGATCATGACCTTCACCGAAGGCAGATGCTTAACCAACTGAGCCCCCTAGATGCCCCCAAACTTATCTCTACCTCTTAACCACACCTCTTCCCGTACCTCATCCACACATACTTTTCCACATCTGTGGTCCTGTAACTCAGTTCTAACAGTCTAAAATATCCTGCCCTCGCAGTCCTATTCAGTCTCCAAAACTTAGGTCAAATGCCACTTCTCTACTCTAGTCCTGCCTGCCCTACTTGAGATCCAATCTCTTACCTTTGGAACTATATGACCACCCATATTTCACTGTTTAGATTGCCCCATTGGGTCAGCTGTGTAGATCTGTCCTCTTTTACTTCTTTACAATTTTTGGAGCCCTAGGGTATTTTTATATGTAGTAGATGCTGACTATATTTATTGAATTTAATTCAGGTAGGAGAAATGTGACCAATCTTTTATAACAGAAGTATGCTACTGCCTTAGTTTGGTCAGACAGAAGTCTCCAGATGCCTTTCACATGTCTTGGCCCTGAAAATTCTGACCATATTACATTAGCTACAGTTTTCTGACAGATTTTATTTTACCGTGTAACCTTGTGCAGACCCCGAAAAGATCACTAGATATGTCACAGAGCTACCAACAACAAAGAAGTAAAATTTGGTCACTGATGCTTAAATGACCCCGTGCACAAGGGCAAACTTGGGGTTCTTCTGTAATAAAAAAGCCATATGCCATAAAGCAACATCAGTTTATCTGGTATGACAATCCTACAAGCTAATAGTGTCACAGGAGTTTGTTTTTTTTTTTAACTTTACATGTTCCTTATCTTGCTTTTGCAGCCATTAACACACAATCAGATCAACTGTGCTCAAAAGGCCTTGAACCAGTTACTAGTAATTATGTGGATGACCTTTCCAGGTTCATCTGAAACCTGGTGGTGTGGTGGGAGGGAAGAACACATTCAGTTTCCTGTGCATAGTTCCTGCTTATCTCTCTTCAGATAGCATTTACAAACCATCTTTTTGTTACACTTTATCAAATGTCTATTAAGAAACCAGGACGTTAAGTAGTTTTTTCTCTTGTACATGTTTATGCAAATAAGAAAGCACCAGTTATCAATTCATAAAGTTCTTTTGCTGTAATTTATGTTTTCTTTTCTTAGTCCTCAGCCAAGTTGTCTCAAATGGCTGCTCTTGTGTCCCATTGTAACTGTGAGAATGACAAATATTCCTCTGAGACTTCCCATGGTCTGCAACTGGAAAATGTTCCTGAAAGATACTCTTCAGTTACAGATTGATGATTTATTAATACTGTTTATTTGGAACTTCCAGTCATGAAGGACTGTAGGAATTAAAAATAAATTGCAGTTGGTGGTATTTGTCTATTAAATCCAAATCAAATTACTTAATCATTAGATTGACAGAAGATCTGGGGATGAGAGTTAGTCACTGGGCCTAGGAATCAATAAATGTTTAGCTATCACAGGAAACTGGTACATTATGGAGTGTTGAAAATTACTTTTCTGAACTATTGGTTGCTTCCCTATTGTTGAGACCAAGGATGCATCCTCATTTCAGGAGTTATCCAAATGAGATAGAACCTTAAAGATCACACAGCCCAGTATCAATTTGTGCATAAGAAAGTGAGACTCCATGGGAAAGGACTAGACCAATACTTGTGGACTTGCTGGACAAGCTAATGGTTTATCCGTCTTCATTTGGTTCTCTTTATATTTTCAGCACCCTTCCATAACATCAACTATGTGTTTTAATTACTTATTTACTTCTACATCTGAAGGTGTCCACTATTTCTAGGAAAACAGGATCAATAATTTACATAATTATTCACTTTTGGAGTCAGAGTTAAGTGGCATCATATTTCTAACTTTTCCTGGGATACATTAGGCCAAGTCAATTTGCCTCACCAGAAAAACTACATATTTGTGCAAAGCTTCATAACTAGCAAGTAGTAGAGGCAGAACTATGTTCTAAGATAAATGTTCTTCTCAATTTACCATACAATTTTCTGTTGCTAAGACTAAATCCCACTTTATCATAGCAAATATTTTTCCAAATGCACTTAAGTATTTCAGTATCTCAGAATAAGGAATATTAGTATTCAGGACAAGCCACCAAGGGCAGAAAGCAGAAGACAATTCCAAAATGAGATTTTTACTTGCATTAGTTTAGTCACCCAACAGCTTTATTTTGGGTAAATCTCCCTGGAGTTTTCATAGAATAACCTCTTTCTACTGGATGTTGATTGTGGGATGAAGAAATTGTCTGGCTGATAACATTTATAAAGAGATAATAAAGAATCAGTATATCCATTAGATATATATATCCATCCCACACCACAAAAAATTCATTAGGTACATAATCTTGATATGTGAGTGAGCTTTTAGTGGAGCAAAAGTAGAAGAAACTTTTGACCAAAAAGTTGTCCAAAATTTCAGTGCTTAAAACTGACATTCTACCTCATACTAGATGATTTCCATATCTCACTTAAATTCTAACTGCATCTCTGGCATGTTTTCTCAATGGATTAAAAACAGGAATAAATAGGGTGGCTCAGTCATTAAGTGTCTGCCTTCAGCTCAGGTGATGGTCAAGTCCCATATCTGCACGTCAGGCTCTCTGCTCAGCAAGAAGTGTGCTTCTCCCTCTTCCACTCCCCCTCCTTGTGTTCCCTCTCTTTCTATATCTCTCTCTGTCCGGTAAGTAAAATCCTAAAAAAAAAAAAAAAAATGTAGACACATTATTTTGTTCTGACCTTATTTCCTTATCTTGGACTCTTCCAGTGTGGATTTCTATAAATTTTATGTAATCAATCACCCACAAATTCTCACTGAGTGTTCTACTAGAAATTTAAATTTTGTGCCCAATGATTACCTCTTCTAATAGTAATTTGATACCCATATTACTGCTTTTAAAGTGCATTTAGGTAAGAGCAAATGTGTTGGAGTCTCTTTATGTGAGGTCTCATTCTGGCTCATATGTTTCATGAGAATACTTAATTTTAAAGCTATCTCAGTATATAGATTCTAAAAAGTGGTATGTCTTACCAATTCACTGTACTATAAGCTAAGCCTATCTGGTATATGCTTATTCTTACCATATTGGTATTGCTCGACCAAGAGCAGCATCAAAATGTGTCCATTAGATAAAGATGAATTTAGAATATTAAGATGTTTTCATATGCAATGCTTGGATTGATTTTATACTAAGTTGCAAATTTAAACATCAGGCATTGGTAAATACATGCCATTAGTATTTATATATTTTATTTATTATATATTTTATAATATATATTTATTTTAATATGTATTATATATTATATTATATATTAAATAAATATATATTATATATTATATATTATTTATGTATTTTTAAATTTTGCATTTTTCTTTTCAATAACTGAAAAATTTAATATATCATGATAATTTATGATTTATTAATATGATATTCTTTTCATGACACTTCCTTCTCTCTAACTTTAGTAGCCAATATCCCCCCTCAAACATCATCATTGTCCTTCCTCAAACCATCTGTTCCAATCTCTTAGCCATTTAAAAATCCCTCAAGTCCACTTTTTCCCTTCTACTCTATCTCCCAAAATCATAGTTTAAAGTCTGTTACTAATAAGGCAGTTTGGCTCTCGTATTTCTGCTACAAATTAGACTAGAGATATCCTTTTAAAAAATCACCACACTGATGTTCTACAGTTTTATGAATTTCTCCAAGTGCTGCTTTCTATCAAGCTCTGCTACAGGCATTCTATTATTTCTGTTTTCTACAGTTCTCAGGGATTTACTCCTGGTTTTCATATGACTCCCTATCTCATTAAACCTGATACTTCTTTTGAGTTTTTAATTTGGTTGTTGATTCCAACTTCAACTCTTTATTCCACTTGAGATTCTTCAGTCCCTTTTCCCACAGCTTGTAGGTCCAGACTGGGTTCCTACATCTCCAACTCATATATAGCCACTACACCCATCTCACATCTACCTACATAAGTAATTTTCACTGTCACTGGAGGTGACCCCTGAGACAGTTACTCAAGGCATAAACTCTTAAATTTTCTTTCACTCTTTCTTCCTTTTCATCATCATCTGTTAATCACAAGTGTCTTAAATTTATTCTCACTTAGTTGGTACAAAGCAACTAAGTACCAACACTTAGTTGGTACAAAACATTCATTGACTGAATTAAATTATTCATCAATATAATAGGTATGCATATATGCTTATGGGGAAGCAGAAATAAAGTAACATATTAAAGAATTCTAAGCCTGAGACTACATATGCATGGGCATTTAGATCATAAAACTAAAAGCAAAGTGGCCCTATTTAGCTGTACACCAGAGAATGGTTTCGCCTTGATGAGGTCTCATGCTGTAGTATATATTCCTGTATGTCCAAATTTCAGAAACAGTTTTTACAGTTGATATATGGGTTCTTGCATGGTTGGTTTTCCCACCAAAGTCACTCTGATAAATCAGAAAGAAAGCTGTGATAATTCACTAGTAACCAGCACTGGTTGTTTATAGAAATAAGTAGTGCCCTTGTTAGAAACATGACTAGAAAGCTGATGGCCTTTAAACAGGGTCAGATCAAAGGGAATGGACTTTCCTATTGGCTATAACTATCAAGCCACTATAAATTGGTGGATTGTCTTTTTCTTCTCAAAATATTTCTGTATATATGGCACCTGTCAATAAGATTAAAATCATCTCTTCTGGGGCACCTGGGCGGCTCAGTGGGTTAAAGCCTCTGCCTTTGGCTCAGGTCATGATCTCAGAGTCCTGGGATCAAGCCCCGCATCGGGCTTTCTGTTCGGCAGGGAGCCTGCTTCCTCCTCTCTCTCCACCTGCCTCTCTGCCTACTTGTGATCTCTGTTTGTCAAATAAATAAATAAAATCTTTAAAAAAATCTTAAAAAAAAATATTTTCTCTGGGTAGTGTTAGGGAGAAACTAATTTTATTATTACTACTACTACTATTATTATTATCTTTTATTTTTCCAATATATTTTATCAATTCAAAATACAAAGCTTTTATAATACAAAAGCTATTAGTATTAACAACCTCATACTATGTATAACAACCTCCAAGAATAATTTTTATTTTATTAATTACATATTTAAATTGATGGTTCCTTTGGGTTTTTAGGAAATTACCTTAACCTCAGTAGTCACATTTCCAGAAATAACATTTTATAGTCTGGTATCAGAAATATTTCTATGAATATCTAATCCCATCAATTCTAACATCTGATTCTTCTCAATTCAGAGTTTATCCTGAAATGTGGATGATGCATCATATCTCTATGTCTTTTGTTTTGTTTAATATTTGATATAGGAAAAAACTTTCCCTTAAAATTTTTTATTTCCATGACACCATGACAGAGAAGACACCATTTAAAGTTCATTTGTTCATACTAATATTCTTACCAAATGAGTAACCAGAGACATATTTCCATCTTTGTCTTTGGAATCTCTCACAGGGTGTTATAAAACTTGGAAACAGGTGCCATTAAGATAAGATCAGTGGGGGCACCTGAGTGGTTCATTTAGGCATCTGACTCTTGATTTTGTCTCGGTTCATAATTTCAGGGTCATGGCAACAAGCCCATTGTCAGGCTCCATGTTCAGAGTGGAGTTGGCTTAAGATTCTCTTCCTACCTTTCCCTTTGTCCCTCCCTCTGCTCACTCTCTAAATAAATAAAATATTAAAAAAAAAAGATGGGCGGAGGATAAAGTCATAGGCAAAGTGTGTTAATTGAACTATCTATCTCAAAACCATCTCCTATGCCTTTATTGCAGGTACATTAGCTAGCTTTTATTTATCCCTGTAATAACGTTTATTGTAAAACAACTTACTGTGAAATTAAAACATTGCAATTTCATATTCTTCACTTTTTTGTTATGAATCTAAAGTGCTTTTTAAAATATGCAATTAAATGAGATATATCTGCATGCACAATGTATAATCAGAATTGTCTTATAGGTCATGAATTGTTGCCTTAGATAAATCATTTTATGATTCTTCATTCTATCCAAACATTTTCTATTTCATATGACAGGAAAGTAAATGACTGGTACTTTTTGCATTAATTGTTCCTAGCTGTGTGTTTGATTTTCAGTTGGTAGAGTCACATGTATATGTTAGTATTTAGTGCAATTTTATTTAATGTATTGCCTGTACAAGTGAAACATGCAGGTGTGGTACATGTATGTATATGTATGTAAATAAAGTATTAAGTCCACAGAAAGGATGTTTCAAGACAGAAAATGTTAAGTCATAAACTAAACATCTGTCATACTTTTTTTTTTCTTTTTTCTTTTTTCTTTACAATGGAATATAGCAACAACTACCTTCTGTTCCTGTCACTAATTTTGCTGGTAGTATATAGTGGAAGATGGTTTCATGTTGAGTTTTTATAATAAATTTTTAGCTGATATCTTAATATCCAATAAATACAAAAATGATACTCAATGGGGACTTATGTCAGCTGTTATAGTACAAAAGGCAAATGATAAGTATTTTTGGTCATTTCTGTTCCCTTATTTTCTTTTCTTTTGGGGATTGAATCAATCTAGTTACAACTTTTAGAATGTCTTATTTATGGCCATTTTTTCAAAGGAAGGCACATTATGAGTCAGGTCATTTGTTTTATACATCCCTATAGTGAAATGTACCCCTTTCAATATTTCTGAAAGAAGAACACATATCAGTGTTTCTTACACGGACACATAGGGGAAGAACATCTTTTAATCTCCACATTCATATAATGCCACTACACTTAGCCACACTCTATTGAGAGAAAGTATAAATATAATACACCCCAAAGATTACACTTTAAAAAATCTATGCAATCCATATGTATATTGCAATTGATGGTATGTCAATTTAATTGGCAATGTTTTCTTTCTTAGTGATTCTTAAAATAATACTGTGTCTTATAATCAGAAGTATCTCGAATATGATGAATTAGAGTAATTAATGCTAAAGTGGCATATGTTCAAACCTAACCTAGTGATCAAGTCAATCAGAACCTGAGTGATAGTATGTTCTTCCTCCATTTATACACAGTTTAATTTTTAAAATCTGAGTCAGTAAGCAAAATATCTCTCCTATAATATTCAAAAGCTACTAGAAAGATGGTTGTTGACTGCATATTTTTATCTTGTAAATCAACAAATTTTTCCTAGCATCAGCAGTCTCAGTTACTTCCAGTCATGTTACCTGTGAGATTCCACACATAAACACAAGTGAGGATAAAAATATAAAGGAGTCCAAAAGAATCCTTCTGCCCACTGTCTTAATCATTTCTTGAGACTCTGGATTTTGTTGACTGTATGTCACAAACAAGAGAAAATAGAGGAAACATAAAAAGTGATATCTAAAGAGATTATGCATAAAGTAGATACCCCACTAGTTTTTTTCGTTTTCATTTTGGGTTTATGGAAGTATAACGGAAAGAATGCATATTCTTTATTTTTTCAGCAAGAACTTTTTTACTTGAAGCATACTTAAGGATATATATTCTAACACATTTTCAGTGACTTAAATATGTAGAGAAAATAAAATCTATTAAGTCAGAAACACAATTAAGTAAATTAAATGTACTGCTCAAGTATTTCTTCAGATTATTTCTTAAAAGCTTGATTAAGGGTATAATTGGCATGTGACAAAATGTTTAAACTATGCAGTGTGATACATTTTAACATGTATCTATCCATGACCCTTCACATAGCCACATAATGAACATATCCAGTACCATATCATTTCTGCATGTACATTTATAACATTTTCCCCTCTTCATTTCTATGCATTCCCAACCTTAGGCAACCACTGATCTGAACTCTCTGTTCTGTTCTATAGTTTGCTTTCTAAAGTCCTGTTTAACAAGAATTACACAATATACACTTTCTTTGTCTGACTTCTTTTACTTAGAATAATCATCAGGAGATTCATACAAGTTGTTGGCATGTCAGTAGTTCATTCCTTTATATTGCTGAGTGGTATTCCATTTTATGGCTGCCTCAAAATTTGTTCACATATTCATCTGTTGATGGACATATTGGTTGCTTACAAGTTTCATCTATTACCAATAAAACTTTATGAACATTTGTTTACAAATTTTTGTATGCACATAAGCTTTTATTTTTCCCTAAATAACATGTTAAATATTTCCTCTAAGTTCTTAAATATATGTAACCTAATTGAAATGACAGTTTAATGTTCTGGTCTAGTAATTCTATCATATGTTTCCTTTTTGTGTCAGTTTCAGTTGATTTTGTTCTCATATGAGTTATAAGTTTTGATTCTTTGCAAACCCAGAATTTTTTTTATTGGTGCCAGATATTTGACTTTTACATTTTTGGATGTTGTGTATTTTTGTATTCTTGACCTTTGTTCTGAGATGTGATTAAGTAACTTGGAAACAATCTGATTCATTTAGGTCTTACTTTTGTGCTTTTTAAACAAGACCTGAGCAGCATTTTGTTTAAGGTTAATTTTTTTCCACCACTGTGGCAAGACTTCCAAGTGCTCTAGGAAATGGATCCTGAATTATGACATTGTCCATTCTAGCTATCAGGGTAGGAACTATTCCTGCCCTGGGCAGATTCTGAGCACTGTTTTTTTTCTGATCTTTTCAGGATGTCCTTTTCACTGTTAAGTAGTTTTCTCATATGCATATGCTGATAAGTACTAGACAATAATCAAGGGGGGTCTTCTGTGGATTCCTATTGTCTCAGTGTAGCTCTCCTCCTTCAAGTCCTGTGAATTCTGCTTTAGTTTTCCCAGACTTCCAAATCTGTGTCCTCAGCTCAGGAAGGCAGTCTTCCCTCCCTATGCTGTAACTTGGAAACTTTGCCCAGAGAGCAAGCTGAGGCTGTCAGTTATATGCTTAAAGTCCTTATTTAACTTATTTCAGGGATCATTGTCCTTCACAGTCTGATGTCCAATATTTTGAGATCCATTTTTTAATATATTTTGTCAAGTTTTAGCTGTTTCCTTCTCAGTCATTTTTAGTTACTCAGTAACAGTTAAATGAAAGGTCAAAAGTAAAGCTACCTTAACCATCTTTATCAAACTGAGAAGGTAGAAATAAAATAATCTCCATGGAGAATATAGCATGTTTTACCAGTTCTTATTAGAAAAAAATTATGGTCACACTCTAACAAGAGAAAGGTAATAGAATGCTTCTTTAACAAAATCCTTCCTCAAAGAGAATTTAAAATAGAAGTAAAACAAAGATAATTGTCTATTTTAACCTACAATCCTCAAAAAAAAAAAAAAAAAGTTAAATGCACAAGGACAAGGACCTATAAATCTATAGTTGAATAACATGTGCCAAGTGGCAGGACACAAACAAAGGCTTGGTAGTTTGAGATACCTAATTTCAAGTATCAGCTCAATCATTTACCAGCTATATGACATATTTTCAAAATCGGTAAATTAGAAATAACAATATCCACCACATAAAATTACTATTAGGCTTCACTATGAGACTCAATATGTAAGAGTCTCATGCTCTACCGACTGAGCTAGTCGGGCGAGACTCGATATGTAAAAGCCTGCCAGTGACATGTTAATTCTTCTTTTACCCTTGTAAGGACCTATTTAGCCAGAGCAATTCCATCTGGTTAAACAGTGGTTTTGTTGTTTATACAGTAAATCTTAAACTGACCCTGCCCCCCTCCCCCTTCAGGGAACTTACTTAAAAGCAAGTCCGGAAAATCAGTCCCAGGTAGCAAAGCCCAAATACAAGAGCGGGTCAGGCCAGGTGGAGACATCCAATCAGTGGGGCGTACTGTTTCCCTAGCTACCAAAGAGTGTGGGTTCCGCCGTTTGGGCGCCAATTCTGACCAAGGTGATAGGCTAGTTCAAATATCTACTAGGGTAAATTGCAATTCAATTGGCTACCCGTGTGTGACCTAGCATGACTGTGCAGCTTTCTCTGTGTGTTACAATCTCATTGGCCACCTGTGTATGGCCAGGCCCAACCACATGGCCTTTGCTCTATAAAAGTTAGTCTGTGGGGCAGGGAGGGGTCACCTCTTCGTAAGAGACAGCCTGGGCCGGTAGGTTTGATTCTCGATGCTTGGCATGAAATAAAGCTTTGCTTGACCTTCACTTTGTATCAGTCTCGCTCCTTTGATCAGAGACGCATTGTTGGGGGACCAAACAACCCTAACTCTCTGGAATTTTTGTGAATCATAATTTATTTAAATTCAGTTCCCTATGATCCAATGTTCTGCTTCTTTCTTCCTGAATTGCCCAATAAGACACAGTCCATTTTTTCCTAAAACCAGGAATACTTGCATTCTATAAACTTCACTCTCTCTGATACCATTTAGGTTTTCATAGTTTTAAATAAATACAGATTGTAAAAATTCACTCTCTGGTTCCTGCTAATAATATTATTGCCATGTGGCTTAATAGTCCAAAGAAACTTTGAATCTATAGCATTTCTATAGATATAAAATATTGGGATTTTTTATCAGTTTTATTATTACCAAATATACTTTTAGATCAACATCTTCCTTTCTTCCCTATGAGTTTAAAGACTATTTTCTAGAAGTGATTTTACATATTAAGTGAAAAGTAACATTTTTACTTTGCTTGATAATATTTAACATATTTTATATGATAATTTCAGCATCAAATTTAATATATCAATTTAGAGAATAGCAAGAAACTAGAAAATTTTCAAAATGTAAATGCCAAGAGTCAAGTATTTAGAAAATAATATGCCATATTCTGGTTTTAATTACAATATGGGTTGGAATCTTCTTGTCTTAAAATAGGGCCTCAATGAATTTAGAGTCTGTAGACAATACAATCATTTTTAAAAATGAAACTGGAATGCATTTATTAATACAACTCAAGAAAAAGGACACTGAAAGGCAAATTTGAAATTGTGTCTCTCCATAACCAAGACAGACAATGGAGTCACTTACCCTTTATATGTATGATTCATTGGCTATTTGTGCCTCTTTACTTTTGTGGGCTAAAAAGTGTTCTTTTTTTTTTTTAAGATTTTATTTATTTATTTGTCAGAGAGAGAGAGAGAGCAAGCACAGGCAAACAGAGTGGCAGGCAGAGGCAGAGGGAGAAGCAGGCTCCCCACAGAACAAGGGGCCTGATGTGGGACTCGATCCCAGGACGCTGGGATCATGACCTGAGCTGAAGGCAGCGGCTTAACCAACTGAGCCACCCAGGCGTCCCCTAAAAAGTGTTCTAATAAATAATGTAAATTTTAAACATGTAAAGATTGGGAGTAAATATTCACAACCTTTCATTCTATCTTTATAACAAAATAATGACTAATATTGTCTGTTAAATAATTGTTCAATATCTGTTTATGCTTCTCAAAAAATTAGAGTATTAAGACTTATTCTGGGGGCGCCTGGGTGGCTCAGTGGGTTAAGCCGCTGCCTTCAGCTCAGGTCATGATCTCAGGGTGCTGGGATCGAGCCCCGCATCGGGCTCTCTGCTCGGCAGGGAGCCTGCTTCCTCCTCTCTCTCTGCCTGCCTCTCTGCCTGCTTGTGATCTCTCTGTGTCAAATAAATAAATAAAATCTTAAAAAAAAAAAAAAGACTTATTCTGTACCTTAATTGAATGGAAATTCATTCAAAACATTGTGCCCTATAACTATAAATTGAAGAAGCATAAACCCTCACTAATTGTATTGTTCTATGCTTTGAACTCATAATAGAGGTGAGGGCAAGGAGAAATAGAATTAATTTGTACTAATATAATCAATCTTATAATCAATAATATATGTTTTCATGTTTTATATACTACAGTAGCTTATAAATGCTAATGTGCCTAATCATATGCTCAATTCAAGTTGGAACAATGTTTCAGGAACTTGGGGAATGAAGGAAAGTGAGAGACACAAATTTATTTTGACATATTTTCCCCATGAAGACTCTGAAAAGGCAGTCATCTGAGAATGTTACATAAAATCATTAGATACGAAAAATCAGGTTATCTGAGTATATTAAGTGCTATTTTTTTTCTGCAATGGCACTTAGTTATTATGTTAATTTGGATTTAGGATATTTTATATGAAGTAATTATATTTTAGTTTACCATGAACTATTTTGAGGTTGTTGTTTTTTTTTTAATCAACTTCAGTCTAATCCCTTAACACTAGCCAAAACAGGAAATGATTCCAAAATGACAGGATTACAAATAAGACTAACTAGAAATGTTCTAGAGAGAAAGTGTATGATGATTCTTATCCTTTTGTAAATTTAATTAGGAAAGAAAACATACTAAGTAGCTTTAGGTTTCCTCTTAACAATGCATTACTTGGAGTAACTATTACTGAGAATTTTATTACAGGAGTAGAGATTTATTGTGATCACATATTTATCAAAATTCAAAGTTAAAGATTATTAAGAAGGAACTATCTGCCGATGTTTGTTATACTAGCATTGCTGCACCAAACAGAATTTCTGCATGAATTTCTCATGAAAACCTATGATGATTTCATTTGTTTCTCAAGTATTTTTAAATACTGAATCTGGTTTTTTATTCCTGCCCACATTTGGGAGGGAGAAGTTCACAAGTAGCCTTAGAAAAGGGGAAACATTTTTTTTTTAATATGGTCCCTACATAGTCCTTGAGTATAAGAATAGATATGATCAATATTTTTTAAAAATGACATTTCTTTCACTTTAATTTATAAATATAAATATTTAATGAATGAATAATTTTGGTTGGTTTCCAACTTTAGTTTCATATTTTCATAGAAGAATGCAGTTCTTAAAATGTTATATAACCTTTTGTTTTAATAAAATTTTATATGTCAATATTTTAAAAGACTATATAATATTTATATATTTATATATTTATAGATAAGACTATATAATTTACTAAAACTTTCTGTGCAGAAGAAAACAGGATGAAACTAAGTAAGAAGTTACTATGGAGTGAATGATCACAAGCTTTGTGGTCTTTCTGCACAGCAAACACTTTTCCATGTAAATTTTAATCTAACACATCCACTTTCTACAAAAAAACATATACAAAGTGGTAAAGATAATACATTGCAATATTCCAAACTATAAGTACCAAATTTTGAAGGAGAGCAGGGAAACAAGTCAACTTTTCTAGTAGAGGGCAAAATAAGAGAGAATCTTTTTTTGTTAAGATATACATCCATATGTGGAATTGTGTTGCATTGGAAATAATAAAATCAATTATAACACTTTCTATGACTTATCTTTACAAATATTTTACTGCATTATTGGCAACCCCATTCAGTCTTCATCCACATCAAAATTACCTTATCCTTATCCATGATCTCTAATTTCTCCATCTCTATTAGGATCTTTGTCTTAATTTCTTCTTACCTTACAAAAGTAGAGTACATAGTCTACCATTTTAGTCACTGTCTCTTACGTCTTTAATTCTCTTGCCACAATGTTCTTTTATTATGTCTAATCTTGGAGTCCTTCAATATCTGCATGCCTCTCCTCAAGCTGCTTAGCATTACTGAAAAAAGCAGAGAATTCTACAGAATGCTTCCACTGTAATATATTGTCCCTAAAAGACCCTTCATGCTGCCAGTAACCTGCTATATCTATATAGTGACTAATTCCAGAATTCACATTTTCCTCAAACCTCTGCATACTGCTTTAGCAGGCAATGTCACATGTCACCTAGAGAGATAAGTGAAACCATTAGACAAAATTTGCTTGACTTCTTGACGCTAAACCTACAAACCTCCCAAATTCCAAAAATACCATGTTTTCCTTACCTGGTTTTTGGGCAAGATCAAAAAGACATCTTTATCATTGATGTAATAATCTCTATCTATGCAGATAAATCTAATTTCATTTTACATCTTATCCCTTTCTACTTTCTTAGCATATCCTCTTGATTGTTAATCTTTCCAATATTTTCAATGTCTTTCTCTTACTGGTTTGTCCACTCTTGTATTCATCCCATCTTAACATAATTCATTCCAAAGTTCCTTTTCTATATTTTCTGTGTAAATTAGACAAAACAGCAATTTGTATTTCATAGAGTTGTTATAAAAAATAAATTCAGGATAGTGTAGCGGGAAGATGGCATAATAGAAAGCCCTGGAACTTCCTTCACCTCACAGGCACACTGATTCAGCAATAGACACAGCAATGTTGTGTGGGAAATATGGAAATTAGTTGAGAGGCTGTTGCACTCTAGGCAAGAGAAAAACCAGCCACATTAAAGCCAGTAAGAATATTTGAGACTCTCTCTCCATAAACCCTACTCTGGAGATAGCACCATACAAATGGAAGGAAACTTCTTTCTTAGAAGAGAAAGAAAATACTGGAATATATTTTTAACATCTGATCTTTCTGGGGGCTGCTTGAGGTACTGGCCTGTGTCACCTGTCCCAGAGTGGTAATGGGACCTGGCATACTCTAGTCACCTCAGTGCCATGGAGAACAAAGAGTGTTGTTTGAACTAGAAAGCTACTTCATGCCATAGCCCTGCCCCCTTGACTGAGAGGGTGGAAAACAGGTAAACAACTATAAAACAATCTCTATTTGAATAGATTAAACACCCCATTCAAAAGACAGAGTAGGAGTTGAATGGGGGGAAAAACTAAAATCCAACCATATTAAATTAGTCTCTTGGTCTCTTTCTATAAGATACTCAGTTTTGATTTAAGGACAGACATAGGTTGAAAGTGAAGAGAGAAAAAAATATTCCACTTACATGACAACCAAAAGAAAATGTGGGTGTTATATTTACATCAGACAGAATAGACTATGTCAAAATTGTTACAAAAGACAAAGAAAGATATTGCATAATGATTAAATGGTCAATTCACCAAGGAAAATATAACAATTATAAATATATATATATATACCCCATTTAAATACATTTAAATATAATAAGGTAAACATTGACAAACTTGAAGGGAGAGATAAAGAGCAATACAATAATAATAGGAAACTTCAAGGGGCAATTGAGTGTCTCGGTTGAGTATACAACACTTGATTTCAGTTCAGGTCATGATCTCAGGGTTGTGTGATCAAGCCCCATATGGGGCTCCAAGTTCAGTGGGGAGTCTGCTTGAGATTCTGTCTTTCCCTTTCCCTCTGCCCCTCCCACACCTCTCTTTTTCTCTCTTTCTCCTTCTCTCTCTCTAAAATAAATAAATCTTAAAAAAAATAATAGGAAACTTCAATACTCCACTTCCAATAACGGACATCCAGGCAGAAAACTAAGGAAATAGCAGACTTGAACAACATAACAGACCAAATGGACATTCTACCTAAGAGCAAGAGAATAAACATTCTTATCAAGCACACAAGGAAACGTCTCCAGAATAGATCACACGGTAGGACAGAAACCAATGCTTAAGAAATTTATAATTGAAATGATACTTAGTATCATCTCTAACCACAAGGAAATGAAACTAGCAATAAAAAAGGAAAAACTAGAAAATTGACAAATATGTGGAAATTAAACAACACACACAAAACAAGTTGGTCATAGAAAACACTCAAAAGAAAAATTGGAAAATGTCTTAAGATAAATGAAAGCAAAATACAATATATGAACACTTATGAGATACAGAAAAGGAATACTAGGAGGGAAGTTTATGGTGATAAATACATTACAAACCAAAAAAAGAGTTTAAGCAACCTAATTTCACAGCTCAAAGACTAGAAAAAGTATGAACTAAACCCAAAATTAGCAGAAAGAAGGAAATAATAAAGATTAGAGTAAATGTAAATGAAATACAGAACAGAATAACAATAGAAAAAAATCAACAAAACTAATGGTTGGCTTTTTGAAAAGATAAATAAAATTGACAAACCAATAGTTAGACTCAGAAAATAAGAAAGAGGATTCATATAACTAAAATCAGAAATGAAAGAGAAGACATTAAAACTGATGCTACAAAAATAAAAGAATCAATGGAGACTGCTATGAATAATTATATGTTTAAAATTGGATAATCTAGAAGAAATGGATAAATTTCTAGAAACATGCAATCTATGAAGACTGAATAATAAAAATAGAATATCTGAACAAATCAGTCACTAACCAAGGGATTAAATAAGTAATCGATAACATCCAAACAAACAAAAAATCCCAGACAGATGGCTTCAGTGGGGAATTTTATCAAACATTTATAAAAGAATTAATAAAAATCTTTCTCAAGCTCTTCCAAAAGATTGAAGAGGAAGAAACACTCCCAAACTCTTATCAGGACAGCATGACCCTGATTGACACCTAAGCCAGACAAAGACACACAAGGCAAGAAAACCAACAGCCCAAAATCCCTGATGAAGACAGATAAAAGAATCATCAATAAAATATTAACAAATCAAATTGAACAGCATATGAAAAGAGTTATATAACTTGACCAAATGAAATTTATCTCTGAGATAAAGGGATGATCAAACATATAAAAGTCAATTACTAAGATGCATTCTATTAACAGAATAAAAAATAAAAACCACATCTCATTAGATAGAGAAAAAGCATTTGACAAAATTCAACATCTTTTCATGATAAAAATTCTCAACAAACTAGAATTGAAGGGAGTTATTGTAACATATTGAAGGCAGCATATGAAAATCCAACATCTAACATCCTACCTAATGATGAAAAACTGTATGCTTTTCCTCTAAAATCAAGAAGAAAGCAAAAATGCCTACTCTTAACACTTTTACTCAACATAATACTGTGATTCTCAGAGCAATAGGTAAGAAAAATAAATAAAAGTCATCTAAATCAGATAGGGAAAAACAAAATTATCTATTTGCAGATGACATGATCATATATCCTCCAAATAACCCTAAAAACTCCACACACACACACACAAAAAAACAATTGTTAGAACTAATAAGTGAATTCATTAAAGTTGCAGGATACAAAGCCAATATATAATAACTAGTTGTATTTCTATACAATAAAAACAAACAACCTAAAAGGGAAATTAAGAAAACAATCCCATTTGCAATAGCACTAAAAGAAAGAATATACTTGGGAAAAAAATTAAAGAGATAAGAGTTGTACACTGAAAACTACAAAATATTTATGAAGGAAATTAAAGACACAAACAGAAAGACATTTTGTTTTATTGAAAAGAAGACTTAAAATGTCCATTTTTATCAAAACATTCTACAGATTCAATGCAATCCCTATTAAAATTCCAATGACTTTTTTATAGAAATGCAATATATATATATATGTATATATATATTTCAAAAGGACTCCAAATAGCAAAAACAATGAGAAAGAAAAGCCAAGTTGGAAACATCCCACTTCCCAATTTCAAACTACATAACAAAGCTACAGTAATTAAAACAGCGTGGTTCCAGCATAAAGACAGACATAAACCAAAGGAACAGGCTAGAGAGCCCGGAAATAAACTCACTCATATGTGATACTGATCTTCAAAAAGGGTGCCAAGAGGACACAATGGAAAAAGGATAATCTCTTGAACAAATGACGCTCATGAAACAATATCAATATGCAAAAGAGTAAAATCTTAAACCATATTAAAATCAACTCAAAATGAATCAAAGTCTTAAATCTAAGACCTGAAATGATAAGACTTCTAGGAGAAAACATAGGAGAAAATATTCATGACATCGTTTTGGCAATGATTTCCTGGATATGAAACTAAAAACACAAGTAGTAAAAGCAAAAACTGATAAGCAGGACTACATCAGTCTAAAAGGCTTCTGCACAGTAAAGGAATAGCAGAATGAAAATGCAATCTACAGAATAGGAGAAAATATTTGCAAACCATATATCTGATAAAGGGCTAATATCAGAATATATAGGGAGCTTTTTAACTCAATAGTAAACCCAAATAATAATATTTAAAAATGGGAGTTTTGAAGCAAGATGGTGGTAGAGTAGGGGACCTTATTTCATCAGGTCACTTGAATTTAGCTACATAGCTACAAGCCATTCTGAACACCCAAGAATTCAGCTTGAGATGTAAGAAAAAATATCTGAAACTCTACAAGTAGAGAAACAACTGCTTTTTGTAAGGTAGGAGGTTCAGAGACATGAATCCAAGGGGAGATATCAGAAGATAAAGAGAGGGGGGGAAAGGAGTTTCCATAAGCTGACAACTAGAAAGTGACACAACCCCTGAGGACATAAATCAGAATCCTTAGAAATCTGCTCTGGTGAGACAACCCTGCCTTAAAGGGCTCAGGGGATAAAAAGAGCAAAATTCTAGGTGGGTCAGTGTGGTCTTAAGATCCTAGGATTCACAGAACTAACAGGAGTGCCCAAGTACACTCCCAAGTAGTGGAGTGGGGGAAACTGATTACTGTCAGTGAGCCGAGGAGGGGACTCTCAGCTCAGGTCACCCATAAACTGTGAGCCAGGCAGGTCAGGTGACCACTCTCCCCCTGAAAACCCTGCAGAGGACTGAAACTCACTGTCATCCCCTGAGAAAGGCAGAATGAGTGTGCCCACAACTGGGAAATAACTATGAGAGCAACAGCTGCATAAAGGACAGTACAGTGACATTCAGCCATGCCCAGGAGTAGCAAAGTGGGAACTCACACAATCCTGTGAGCACTCTCAGCACCAGGGCACTACAAAGGGCAAAAATTCAGGACCCTCAGATTTCCCCCAGGAAGATTGCTGTGGGGACACACAGCAGGAGTCTATGGAGTTCGGTGTCCACAAAAGTGAAGACCATTTGTTCCAGAGGGTTTATAAAGAAGGGGAAATGTGATCTTTTGGCTCTGGGGTTTGAGATCAGGGCACAGCCATTTTTATTTTGATCCTTTAAAGAAGAGTGGAAAGCCTTTGTTCTCACAAAAGCCATACAGAGAACCAACCTACACTGAGTCCAGCTCCCTAGCAAGCAGTGGTACTCCTTCACTCAGGTAAAGACACCTGAGAAGGAGCATAGCACACCCCTCCCTGAGAAGACCAACTGGAAGAAAGGATGCACAACTAGTTTACAGAGCCCACAAGAATATAAAACTCCACTGCTAGAGGAAAATAGTGTATAGAACTTGAGAATTTTTCTCATAATTCATTTAGTTTTCAGTCTAAAATTTTCCATTTTTTTTCTTTTTTCCTCTTTTCAATTAGTTTATTTTATCAACCCTGTGTGTGTGTGCGTGTGTGTGTGTGCTTCATTTTGTGCCTTTTTCCCTATATATATATACATATATATACACACATATATATACATATATATATACACAAATATACACATATATATACATATATATACACATATATGTGTGTGTGTGTGTGTGTATGTGTGTGTGTATATATATATATATATATATATATATATATATATATATATTTAGCTTTCTTTGCATTTTTGGAATTTAGTGTCTTATAACACACAGACCAAAATTCACTCAGGAACATGTGGATCACTCTGCCTTGTCCACCCCCTCTGTTTTTGTTTGCTTTTCTGTTTTGGCTTGTGACTGCTTTGGATTTGTCTAGTGTGTATTTTGCTTGGGTCATGGTCGATATATTTTTTTTATTTTTCTCACTCACTCATCCATTTTTCTCTGGGCAAAATGACTAGAAGGTGGAATTCATAACAAAAGAAAGAACCAGAGGTAATGTTTTTTTGTTACAGATCTAATCTATATGAGTATAAGTAAGATATCAGAGATGGAATTCAGAATAACAATTATAAAGTTAATAGCTGGGCTTGAAAAACAGCATAAAAGACACTAGAGAATCTCTTAGTGCAGAAATGAGATAGAATTAGGCCAAAATTTAAAATGCTATAACTGAGATGATTCTAAATTGGATGCTCTAACAGTTAGGGTGAATGAGGCAGAAGAGAGAGTAAGTGATCTAGAAGACATGTTGATGGAGAGGAAGAAAGTTGAGAGAAAGAGGGAAAAACAACTAATAGCCCATAAAGAAAGGCTTCAAAAAGTCAATGATGCCATGAAACATACCAAGCTCAGAATTATAGGGGTGCCTGTGGGTGAAGAGAGGGAGAGAGGGCCAGAAGGTATATTTGAACAAATCATAGCTAAGAACTTCCCTAATCTGGGGAGAGAAATAAGCATTCATATCCAAGAAGCAAAGAGGACTCCTACCAGAATCAATAAAAACAGATCAACACTCCACCATATAATAGTGAAGCTTGCAAATTTTAAAGAAAAAGAGAAACTCCTGAAAGCAGCTTGAGACAAGAGTTTCCTTATCTACAGAGGGAGTAACATCAGACTAATATCAGACCTATCCACAGAAACCTGGCAGGCCAGAAAGTTCTGGCATGATATATTAAGGGTACTAAATAAGAAGAACATGGAGCCAAGAATACTTTATCTAGCAAGGCTGTCATTCAGAATGGAAGGAGAGATAAGGAGCTTCCAGGACAAACAGAAACTGAAAGAATATGTGTCCACCAAACCATCCATGCAAGAAATATTAAGGGGGATCCTGTAAGTGAAGAGAGAGCCCATGAGTAACATAGACCAGAAAGAAAGAGAGACAATCTAGAGAAACAGGTATTTTATAGACAATACAATGACACTAAATTCATATCTTTCAATAGTTACTCTGAATGTAAGTGGGCTAAATGCTCTAATCAAAAGACAGGGTATCAGATTGGATAAAAAAAAAAAAAAGGACCCATCCATATGCTGTCCATGAAAGTCTCATTTTAGACCTAAAGAAACCTCCAGACTGAAAGTGAGGGAGTGGAGAACTATTTATCACATTAATGGACCTCAAAAGAAAACTGGGATAGAAATCTTCTTATCAGACAGATTATAAATCAAAGACTATAGTAAGACATGAAGAGGGACACTATAGCATATTTAAAAGGTTTATCTAACAAGAAAATTTAACATTTATAAATAATTATCCCCCAACATGGGAGCAGCCCATTATATAAACAAATTAATAACCAAAATAAAGAAACATATTGATAATAATACATTAATAGTAGGGGACTTTGACACCCCACTGACAGCAATGGGCAGATCATCTAAGTGGAAGACAACAAAGAAACAAGGGCTTTGAATGACACACAGGACCAGATAGACTTCACAGATATATACAGAACATTCCATTCTAAACAAACAAACAAAAATGTTCATTCTTCTCAAGTGCACAAAGAATGTTCTCCAGAATAAATCACATACTGGTTCACAAATCAGGTCTTAACCAATATCAAAAGATTGGGATTATTCCCTGCATATTTTCAGGCCACAGTGCTTAGAAACTTGAACTCAGTCACAAGAGGAAATTTGGAAGGTACTCAAATACTTGGCGGCTTAAGAGCATCCTACTAAAGAATGAATGTGTTATTATTATTAATGTATTATTGTACAATGCAATACAAAAATTAGAAAACTAATTAACAAACTCTCAAATAAACAAACTAACCTTATACCTAAAGGAGCTGGGAAAAGAACAGCAAATAAAACCTAACCCAAGCAGGAAAAAAAGAATTAAAAAATATTGGAGCAGAAATCAATGACATAGAAACCAGAAGAACAGTAAAATAGATAAATGAAACTAGAAGCTTATTCTTTAAAAGAATTAATAGGATCAATAAACCACTGGCCAGACTTATCCAAAAGGAAAAAGAAGGAACCCAAATTAATGAAATCATGAATCAAAGGGGAAGAGATCACAACCAACACCAAGGAAATACAAACAATTCTAAGAACATATTATGAGCAACTCTTTGCCAACATATTAGGCAAGAAATGGATGTATTCCTAGGAACTTAAAAACTACCAAAACTGAAACAAGAAGCAATAGAAAATCTGAACAGATCCATAACCAGCAAGGAAATTGAAACAGTAATCAAAGACCTCCCCAAAACTAAAGTCCAGGGCCAGATAGCTTCACAGGGGAATTCTACCA
Source organism: Lutra lutra (assembly GCF_902655055.1). Lineage (NCBI taxonomy): Eukaryota > Metazoa > Chordata > Mammalia > Carnivora > Mustelidae > Lutra > Lutra lutra. Next base: position 32,114,540 of record NC_062287.1, on the reverse strand, counting down.
AACATTTAAAGAAGAAATAATACCTATTCTGCTAAAGCTGTTTCAAAAAATAGAAATGGAAGGAAAACTTCCAAATTTGTTCTATGAGTCCCACATTACCTTGATCCCAAAACCAAAGACCTGATCAAAAAGCTGAATTAGAGACCAAAATCCCTGATGAACATGGATGCCAAAATTCTCACCAAGATCCTCGCCAATAGGATCCAACAGTACCTTAAAAATATTATTCACCACAACCAAGTGGGATTTATTCCTGGGATGCAAGTGTGGTTCAACACTTGCAAATTAATGAACATGATAGATCACATTAATAAAGAAAAGACAAGAACCATATGATCCTATCAATTGATATAGAAAAAAACATTTGACAAAATACAGCATCCTTTCCTGATTAAAACTCCTCAAAGTGTGGGTATAGAGGGAACATACCTTAATATCATAAAAGCTATCTACAAAAATCCCACAGCAAGTATCATTCTCAATGTGGAAAAACTCAGAGTTTTTTTTTCCCTAAGGTCAGGAACATGACAGAGATGCCCACTCTCACCCCTCTTATTCAAAATAGTACTAGAAGTCTTAGCCTCAGCAATCAGACAACAACAACACCCCAAAAATAATACTAATACCAATAATTAAATGTATTCAAATTGGCAAAGGAGTCAAACTCTATTCAGAGATGACACGATACTCTATCTGGAAAACCCAAAAGACTCCTCTCCAAAATTTCTAGAACTCATACAGGAACTCAGCAATATGACAGGATATAAAATCAATGCATAGAAATCAGTTGCATTTCTATACACTAACAATGTGATTGAAAAAAGAGAATTTAAGAATTGATCCAATTTACAATTGCACTAAAAACCATAAGATACCTAGGAATAACCATAACCAAAGAGGTAAAGGATCTGTACTCTAAAACAATAGAACACTTATGAAGGAAATTGAGGAAGACAAAGAGAAATAGAAAAACATTCCATGCTCATGGATTGGAAGATTGTGAATTGGATTGGAAATATCCAATATCTATATCTAGCATAGAAAATATCTATGCTACCCAGACAATCTGTACCTTCAAGCAATACCTACCAAAATGCCATCAATGTTTCTTACAGAGCTGGAACAAACAATTCAAAAATTTGTATGGAACCAGAAAAGACCCTGAATAACCAGAGAAATGTTGAAAAAGAAAACCAAAGCTGGGGCATCACATTGCCTGACTTGAAGCTATCTTACGAAGCTGTGATCATCAAGATGGCATGGTACTCACACGGAAACAGACACACAGATCAATGGAACAGAATAGAGAGCCCAGAAATGAACCCTCAACTCTATGGTCAACTAATCTCCAACAAACCAGGAAAGAATATCCAATGGTGAAAAGACAGTTTTTTCAATAAACGTTGCTGGGGAAGTTGAACAGTCACATGTAGAAGAATGAAATTGGACCATTCTCTTACACCATACAGAGGGATAAATTCAAAATGGATGAAAGACTTAAATGTGAGACAGGAATCCATCAAAATATTACAGGAGAACATAGGCAGCAACCTCTTCGACTCAGCCACAGTAACTTCTTGCATGACACTTCTCTAATGGCAAGGGAAACAAAAGCAAAAATGAACTACTGGGACTACATCAAGATGCAAAGCTTCTGTGGAGCAAAAGGAACAGTCAACAAAACTAAAAGCCAACTGACAAAATGGGAGAAGATATTTTCAAATGACTTATCAGATAAAGGGCTGGTTTCCAAGATCTATAAAGAACTTATCAAACTCAACACCCAAAAAACAAATACTCTAGTCAAAAATGGGCAAAAGACATGAATGGACATTTCTCTGAAGAAGACATGCAAATGGCCAACAGACACATGAAAAAATGCTCCACATCACTTGGCATCAGGGAAATACAAATCAAAACTATGATGAAATACCACCTCACACTAGTTAGAATGGCTAAAATTAACAAAACAAGAAACAAAAAATGTTGGTGAGGATGTGGAGAAAAGGGAACCTTCCTATGTTATTGGTGGGAATGCAAGCTGGTACAGCCACTCTGGAAATCAGTATGGATGTTCCTCAAGAAATTAAAATTGAGCTACCCTATGATCCAGAAATTGCACTACTAGGTATTTACCCCCAAAGATATAGATGTAGTGAAATGAAAGGGCACCTGCACCCCAATGTTCATAGCAACAATGTCCACAATAGCCACACTGTACAACAAGACAAGATGTCCTTCAACAGATGAATGCATAAAGAAGATGTGGTTTATATATAGAGTAGAATATTACTCAGCCATCAGAAAGGATGAATACCAACCACTTACATCAACATGGATGAAATTGGAGGGTATAAATCTAAGTGAAATAAGTCAATCAGAAAAAGGCAATTATCATACTCTTCCATTCATCTATGGAATATAAGAATAGTGCAGAGGACCATAGGGGAAGGGAGGGAAAACTGGATGGGAATAAATCAGAGAGTGAGACAAACCATGAGAGGCTTGACTCTGGGATACAATCTGAGGGTTGAAGAAGGGGAAGTCGGTAGGGGAATGGGGTAACTGGGTGATGGGCTTTAAGGAGGGCACATGATGTGATGAACTCCGGATGTTATATGCAACTGATGAATCATTGAACACTACATCTGAAACTAATAATATACTGAATGTTGACTAATTGAATTTAAAATAAATCAATAAATAAACAAGGGTGCTTGGGTAGCTCAGTTAAGCATCTGCCCTCAGTTCAGGTTGTGATCCCAGGGTTCTGGGATTGAGCCCCATGTCAGGCTTCCTGGTCAGTGGGAGTCTGCTTCTCCCCTTGCTCCTCCCCCTGCTTCTGCTCTCTCTTTCTAGCTTGTTCTCTCTCAAATAAAAGAATAAAATATTTAAAAATAAATAAATAAAAATAAAGAATTCTATTTTTATGTATCTAAAAAAATAAATATAAATAAAAGTGGACAAGGATTCATATATACATTTCTCCAAAGAAGTCATGCAAGTGATCAACATGAAAAGATCATTGGTGAAACACATACTAACAACACAATGAGATATCACCTACCCTGTTAGAATGGTTATTATAAAAAAAAAAAAAAAGATAACTTGTGTTGGTGAAAATGTGGAGAAATTGGAACACTTACACTTTGTGGGTAGAAGTGTAAAGACAGTACATCTACTGTAAAATGCACATTAATAAATGAATGGATAAGAAAAAGGTGGTATATGCATACAATAGACTATTATTTGGACTTAAAAAGGATATATCACCAGATGGATTAAATTTGAGAACACTATGCTAAGTGAAAAGGCATCACAACAGGATAAATACTGCATGATACTACTTACATGAGGCATATAAAATAAACACATAGAAGCAGAGAACAGAATGGCCATTGTTAGGGGTTGGGGAGAAAGGAAAATGGCAAGTTGTTATTGAATATGTATAAAGTTTCAGTTATGTAAGATGGTTAAGTTTTAGAAATCTGCTGTATGTCATTGTGCTGATAGCTAACAGTATTGTTTTGTACACTTAAAAATTTGTTAAGAGAGTAGATCCCATGTTAAGTGTTCTTATCACAATATGAAGGAGGGAAGGAAAGAAAGGAGGGAGGAAGCAAGGAATAAGTAACTTCAATGAGTTAATATACACAAAGTGCTAGAACAGTAACTGGCATATGGTAAGATCACAGTTCTCATGCTTTCCTGTTGTCACACAGTCAAGCTAGAAGCCCAGAAACCGATGTGATAACCCTTTTTTTTCCCTCATTCATACCCCACCTACTATCAAGTTCTGTTAGTTTTTTCTACCTCTTAAATACCTTAATTTTTTTTTTTTTAATTTGAGAGAGAGAGAGTATGCAAGTATGGAGCAGGGCAGAGGGAGAGGGAGAGAGAAAGGAGAGAAGTAGACTCCCTATTGAAGGCAGAGCCCTTCGTTGGGCTGGATCCCAGGACCTGAGATCATGACGTGAGCCAAAACCAAGAACCAGATGCCTAACAAACTAAGCCACCCAGATGGCCTTACCTCTTAAATAGCTTAAATATTTACTTATTTTTCCCACCTCATTACCTTTGCCTAAACCAGGGTCATCTTTCATATAGATTTCTTTATCTGCCTCCTAATATTTCTCCCTACACCTAATAGTGCTAATTTTCAGTGCATTCTTATTGCTGTATACAGAATATCTTAAACCAGGGATTGGCAAACTGTGGACCACAGACTCATCACCTTTATTTATAAACAAAGTTTTATTAGAGCACAATCATACCCATTCACCTATGTCTGTTTTCACATTACAATGGCAGACTTGAATTGCTATTTACAAGTGTCCCGCAGCCTAAAATACTTAGAATCTCTCTTAAAAAAAAAAAAAAAAAAAAAAGTTTGTGGAGCCCTATCCTAAACTCAAGAATGAACATTACACTCCTGTTTAAAACACTTCAGTGATTTTCAGTACCACTAGGAAAACTCCAAAATCTTTAAAAATTATTTTTAAAGCACTTCCTACTCTCCCCTGCCATCCTTTTCAGCCTTCTCACTAGCCACTGCGAAACAAACAAGGGTTCTTTAAATACATTTTCTCTCTAATTCCCAATGCTATTAACTCTTCCTTGAAGATTTTTATCTCTGCTGGGATAATTCCTCCTCATTCTTCAAGTATGAATTTAGTTTACTTGCTTAAAGAAGTGTTTTCTACTTCCCACTACACTCGATTTGGTGTCCTTTCTCTGTAATTCCTCTAAATCATGTCTGTAAGCCATTACCTAACTATTTGCTTGAAAGTTCCATATCTATCATGTCACTATTATAACCTTAAAATTTACTGCAGAGTCTAGTACATAGTAGGTATATTGGGTATAATTATTTAATAAATGAATGAATAAATATAGCATAATTCCAAAAACTTCTTTCATCCCTCTGCAAATCTAATCAATGAACCTATTGTTTCTGGCAAAGATAATCTGGCATGTGATTCTTCTGTGTCCTCCTTGGATGGCTAGATTGAAGAGTCTCTGATTTGAAGGATAAGAAATACTTGGATGGAACCACATGTGGAAAGGGGGGCATCCAATTGACTAAATTTGGGACACAAGCTGACCTCAGAATTGACTGTTTTCACTGTAACATTATTATTTTTTAAATGAAAGAAAATAAATAAACTTTATGAAACAATGGTAAAAACATAAAGGCCATACCAGTCCATGATCTCAAAAAGACTACCAAGATTTTTTACCTAAATTTGATTATTGCTTAAGATAATTAAAAACGATGGGATGACATACTCTGAGCTGTGACTCTAAGGTCCTAAGCAGAAATAATACCATGGGAAGGCTGTTTAAGTCAAGAATTATGACATTGTTCAAGAATCAGAAAGCAGAGGGATCTAGAGCTTATACTTAGTTGAATGCAATTAATTTCTTCTCCAAAAACATGCCAATTAGTCTGATTATTTGGTGGCTGCCAGGGGTTCTCAAAAAAGATCCAGCATCATATTCAATGCTTCTGAAAGTTTCCAAACTTTTACAAAGAAAACTTTTGCCTTCTAACATTTTGCATATTATGTAGCTAGCAGTGATCACCCACATTAGTGATTGATTTCTCCTCCTCCTCCTCCTCCTCCTTCTTCTTCTTCTTCTTTTTGGATAAGGGATCATAAAAGAAAAAAATAACTTTGGCTCAATAGCTTTTTTTATGATGGCTTTTTATATGCTTTCTTAGAGAAAAGTTATAAAACTTAGTTCTTTCAGTTTCTATCAAAGATATACAATGTTTCCTTCTTTTTTGTGCAAGTCACAAAGGAACCATAACTGTATATATTTTCACATCAGATGTAAAATTCATGTCTCACTTGTGACTTATGCAAGGAAAATAGGAAGCTCCATTAGACAGACCTACAATTTGTCTATAAATGGTGATTTGCAGTTGGGGAGTACTTTCCTTTGAAATCATTAAATCTTTACAGCTAAGTATTCCTTCTGCCTTGACAGATTCTACACATTACTTTATCATATGTATAAAAATGATTTTTAAAAAATACCTTTAATGACTATAACAATGGCCAAAGTTCATCCAACACTTTCTTTACTTTCTAGAACTGCATTTGGAGACACTTTTTACCCTGTCACTTCAATGGTGCATAACAAAAAGCTTGTTTCAGAATTTCAATGCAGCTTCACATCATCTTTTACTGTTATTAACAGATATTTTTGAGCCAAATGAATAAAGCCATCATCAGTATAACATTAGCTAGAAAAAAGCTCCTTTATCTTTTTTTTTAAGCTGCATTGCTTTTTCTACATGAAAATCAAATGTATAGTTGAACAGATATAATTTCAACAGACTAAAATAGGGGAAAATCTAACTGTGCTTTAGCTTACCATCAAAGCTGACATTTCTACTCATCCTTTCAGTTTAGCTAAATTCAGTCCTTTTTAACAATTCTACATTCATGTTATTGTTGAAAAGAAATTTGCTTTGAATAACAATAGGAAATAGACTACAATCTTATTGTATGCATAATTTTTAAACATCCTACATGCTTACAAAAATGAATGAATTATTTTTCATTACAAATAAGTGATTTGAAAGAAGCAAAAATATTTGATTTTCCTTAAGTTATCTTGGACAAAGTAAATGACCATGGGGTATCCAAAATACCTGTAAAAAGTGAGCACTGCCAGTAGGCTCATGATCACTATTTTAATTCACAATAGCATATGTATATTATTGCATACAGAGATCTTTCCAAATAAGCTTTCAACCACTCCATCAATACTTTTCAAAATATTCACATTCCAAGGTTATAACAGTTCAGAGGCAAACATTTTAGGATACCAACTCTCAAGATATGAGAAACACAAAAATGGAAGGAAAGAGCATTAAATCTTTCATAATTTGAAGATACCTTTATTTTTGAAGGGAAAATGTTTGCTTCCCATAAACTTGCCAGTGCTTTCCTGCATACATCATTGATTGTAGCGTATCAAGCTATGAGAAGTCCCACCAATCTGCCATGCTATCTCATAGTTTTCTGTGTTCAGGTACATGAATTTTACTGCCAAGAATACACTTTTGCTGCCTAGATTAATTTTCCTTATCCTTCAAGGCTCACCTCATGTGTAATCTCTTTGGGCTGCTTTCCCACACCTCCAAGTCTAATATAAATAGTCTTGTTTTTAAACTGTCTCTTGTATTTGAATCATTTGGTTAATTTTTTTTTGTCTTTTCAATTAAGTTATTGATTTCTTAAGGCATTAGACATTCATTTTATTTATTTTTATTTCTAATACAGGTCTGGCATATAGTGAAGTTCTCTAGATTTTTTCCCTGTTAGATCTCCTTTTTTCCTGGTCATCAAAAACAGTTTTGTCTCCCTAATACCAGAAGTATTTTCTCATCCTCTTTGAAATCTCATATCTTGGATATACTCATCCCTACCCCACAGACTTCTATTTCTATGCATATTGGGTTCTTTCCTTGATATATTAAATGAAGGGATGCATAGGAATTGAGATTTTATTACAGTTAAGAAAATTAAATAGCTTAAAATGATTTAAGCGGGAGTCAGAAAGTCAATGGAATACCACTGAAAATTGAGAAATGAAAAATTTAGGAAAATGTAGAATAGCAATTTTGACTTTGTGACTATTTGAGGTAGTGTATTCTTAAGTAAATAATTAAAGGTAAGCTATAATTCTATTTATAAGCTCCAAACACAAACTAAGTTTGAAGTGATAGAAAGATTAGAGACAGAAGGAAAAGATGCTATGTAAAATAACTGTTTAGTGATTTTGTATTTTACTGAGAAAATATAGAAATCTAGATATAAGAAATGAATATCAAAAAATGATTTTCTTATATGAGAAATTTACCTGATAAGCTTAATAGCAGATTAAACATTACAGAAGAAAAGATGAATGAACTTGAAGAAAGAACAAAAATAAACTATACAAAATACAGTATCTAGAGAACAAAAAACCAAATTGTGCTAAGAGATCTGTGAAACAATAACTAAATTATCTAACATATATAAAAATTTAATCCCAGAAGATAAGGGTAAGCAAAATAAATAAATAAATAAATAAATTGAAAAGTGTGACCAAAAATTATCACATTATTGAAAAATACGACTTCATAGATCCCCAAAGTTCAATGAACCAACCACAAGTAACATAAACACAAAGAAAAAGACATCAAGGCACACCATAATGTAATTACTAAAAACAATGATTAAAAAAAATCTTTAAAAAATAGTTTATTTAGAGTTATTTATCAAGTGCAAATATTCTTCTAACTGAAAGAAAAATAAAGATGTCAAACAAAAACAAGACCTTGAATAATTTGTTGTAGTAGCACTGTAGGATGTTAAGGAAAGTTCTCTAGGCTAATGGAAAACTAATACTATTTGGAAATTCCAATCCCTACAAACGAATGAAAAACAGGAAATGCCTATATATATATATATATATATATATATATATATGTATATGTATATACATATTTACTGTCTTTAGTTTCTCAAATTTCTAATTTCCACTATTTTCTCTAAAATAAAAATAATAACAACATATTAGATGGTTTATAAAGTATGTAGAAATAATGTGTATGTTAAGTGTAGCACAAGGATGGGAAGAGAGACATGTTAGCATAATGTTCTCAGGTAAATACTGCAAATTTTAGAACAACCATATACACACACACACACACACACAAAGAGCTATACGTAATAAACCAATAGAGGACTTTAATGAAACACTTAAAAAAAAAAGATTAATAATTAGAAAATAAGGCAAAAAAAAAGAAGGCAAGAAAGAAACAAATAATATATGGGATAGACAGAAAACTCATAATTCTAAACTTAAACCCAATTTCAGATAATTATATGAAATGTAAATTCACTAAAACACACCAAAGGCAGACAGTGTCAGACTGGATGAAAAAGCAAGACCCTATTATATGCTATCAGCAAGAATTCTGCTTTAAATCATATGTCTTTGTGTGTGTGTGTGTGTGTGTGTGTGTGTGTGTGTTATGAAACCCCAAGGTCAGCTACTTTTCACTGGAGAAAACAATACAAGAGACAAGTTTTGACTAGAAAGGAATTTGAACTTTATTCAGGAGGCCAGCCACCTAAGGTGAAAGTGAATGCATGTCCGAAAGCCAGCTCCAAGGTTTCTGCTTGGTCTGGGGGTTTATAATGGAAACTAAGGTAGTTAGTCAGTAAAGGGAGAGCAGTGTTCTACAACATTTCTTGATTATGTACAAACTTGGTGTTGCCAGATAACAAATATTATCTCAGTGTTTGGGGGTTGTGCAGTGGGGAGGAGGGTATGGTTCTTATTTCATGATGTGCGGGAGTTCTCTGTTCTTTCTGCAAGGGAGGGTAAGGTCTACAAATATACAAAAGGAAGTTATTAAAATCATTTGTGTGACCTAAAACAGACAAACAAACAAAAAAACAGTATGCTAAAAAACATTACTAGGCTAACCAGAAAGTCGAGGCATCTTCAAATAGACTTGCTGGCCTCAGTGGCCTGGAAAGTTTTGTACCTTCACTCCCCTAGGCCAGTACTCTTTCTGCTAGTAGTCTAGGGACTTAGGTCAGCAGGCAAGGAGTGTATTATCTTGAAGCAAGTTAATCCTTAAGGCTGGTTGGAGTGCTCTTACATGTAGGTAAAAATATAGATATATAGATTTTGCTAATCTGTTAGGTATAAAATGGAATTTCATTGTGATCTAAGTTTGCATTGTTCTAATCATTAATAAGATTAAACACATTTTCATGTCTCTTGATCAAGTATGCTTCCTCTTTTATCTTTTGCTTATTTTTACAAGTTGTTTTTCTTATAGACTTGTCAGAGTTCTTTATTTAATCTATTAGTCTTTGTCAGTTATTTGAGTGGCAAATGAGTTCACCTAGGTTTAATGAAAATAAATTGTTTAATGAAAATAAATTGTTAATATTAATGCAGTCAAATGTATCAATATTTTTGTAGATAGCAATGTTTTAAATATTGTTAGAAAAATAACTCCATTCCTGCAAGGATATAAAAACATTTTCCTATATATTTTTCTATAAGAGTTACCACTGATTGGGAAAAAGTGAAACTGTAGAATCATGTAGAGGGTTTGGTACATCATTCTTTCCTTATTCTACTGGCCAGAACTTAAGCACATGACCCTGACTAAGGTTTGCTAGAAAATAAGGTCTAATTACATACCCGGGAAGAAAGGTCCAGATATGGACTATCCTGATTCTGTAACATATGTACTTAAAAGATAAATTCTGTGTCCTTACATATGGTTGAATGAGAATTGATTATCCACAGGAAACATTCCATTCAGAAAAGAGGAGAATGACAGAACCAAAATAGTCACCACTTCATCACAAATACAAATTTTTCTTTATAAAATCATTCATTTTAAAGCTCCTCTCCCTTGGATGTGGGGTGAAGTGAGGGAGTACTTAATTAGACACTGGTATCATTCTTTGGAAGAAATTATCTTGTTTACCCTCCAGGGTATCTTGGCTCTACTCTGACATTTTCCTTTTTGGTTTATTCCATGGCCATAATTGAAATGTGTGTTGAGGAATATTCCCTCCTTGCAGGCTCAAATTTTGTAGCTCAAATTCCTGTTGGTCTACATTTGGAAACCCAAAATGTCTTAAGGCTCAAATAATCATTGTTTTGTTGTTGCTTTAAATTCAGACACCTTGTTTCTTTGGCAATGCAATTAACTCAATATCTAATAGGCTTCTGACCTGTTTGCTTCCAATCAACTCCATGTACTTGTAACTTCATTCAAAGTTATTCCCTAGAAATAATTAAGTCCCCATTCCTTTTTTTCCTCAATATACTGGCATCTACCTTGAAGACGTCACATTTGGTTGGGAAGACCAAAACCCTTAGCTTTGCCATGGGATTGGTTTTTAATGACCCCTGGTATCCTATAACTTTTTATTTTTATTTCCTACTGTCTAGGATCTATTAAAAAGTGAGATTTTCTAATCTAATTTCTAATTAATTATGTATTGCTGCAGCAATGCTGCAAAACAAAACACCCCCATACTTAGCACCTTAAATCAATAACTATTTATTATTTATAACAAAACAAAATTAGTTGTGTGGTTCTGTTGATTTGGCTCAGACTGAGCTGATAATAGCTGAATTAGCTCATAAATATGTCAGCTCTAAGGTTCATTGGAAGGTGGTTGGCCTGGAATGTCCTATCCCTAGACAACGTGGCCCTCCTCTATGTGCTCTCTCATTCTCCTGTAGGCTAACGTAAATGGTCCTCATGACAAAGGCAAGGGAACAAGAGAAAGAGCAAAAGCACACAAATCCTTGTAAAATTACATTCTAATAACCAAAGCAAGTCATAAGGCAACATAGATTCAAAGTATTGGTTAACAGACTCCATCTTATAATGACAAAGTCTGCAAAATCACATGGCAAAAGATGTGCATATAGAAAGTAATTGAGAAGTAAGGCCATTTTTGCAATTAATCTTTTTTACTGGCCAGGGTCCCACATTTTGCAGTCTTTCTATTCTCATTAATTCTGCTGAATTAATCCAGTATTTTCCTGACTTCATCTCTTTTTTTTCCTAATACTTTGATGAATAAAGCTAGTAACAATCCACACACTTTTAATATTCTATTTTCTAACTCCTTCACTAGCCTATGTAAGCATTTGGATGACCTTTCCAAGTTATGAAAGATAAAAGTTTTACCAGATTTTTTTGCCACTACATAACGGGGTCTTCATTTTCTTATTCCCCCCTATCAAGTCTTTATCTTTTTCATCCTGACTGTTCCAAATATGTTATGTCTTGTTATGACAGTTATCCATTTTTATGCTAATTTCTATTTTAGTATGCTAGTAGGTATAACAAATATTCAAATATTAGTAGCTTAGCAAGATAAACATTTATATATCATTCACACAGAATCCGAAGAAAGTTATTGATTGGCACTGGTGAAGTAGTAGCTTGACACGTTCCTCCACAGAATTATTTAAAGACCTAGTCTCTGCTATCTTCAGCCTTTGACTTCCAAAATGTCCTGGGCATTGATATCCACCCAGGCAAAAGAGAAAGATAGAATAGACACCAATGCATTTATACTGTAGTTCTAACTTTTTGAGCTGAATGATCAATATAGTTATTATTTATGGCTAATAATAAAACATGTAAGACTGTCTTGTCCTCTGATATCAGACATAGCCACATGTCTTATGATTTGATATGCAGAGTGAGCTGTACCATTTCTGCTTTTTGGAACTTGTTGAATCAATCTTTGAGGCTAAACATAGGATGAATTATTATGAAAGTTACATGTCTATAAAAAGGTATATTTTACTTACGATAAAAGTTTAAAAATTAGCTTCGATATATTTTTTTGTTACACTGTGTAATCCAAATATTTTAGTGTTTTCCAAATTTTTAAAGAAATTTAAATTTTAGCAGATTAAATCTTGGGTGGAATCTGCATTGATCAAAAAGAGCATGTAATTAAAAAGTAGTGAGTAAAGAGGTAATATGTCCTAAAGTTCTTTGACTTTGGGGAGGATAGATAAGATATTAACTCTAGACTTTAAGAATGCATGATAAAATTAATAGGATAATTATTAAAAAAGTATAATTTTCCAAATAAATGTATCATATTGCAAAGAGTGGAAAGCTTAGCCCTTCCCCATATCCATTTCTTTTTTCTCTGGTCACATGTTCACCCACTCTTTGCAACGTATTTTTCTTTTTTTTTTTTTTTAAAGATTTTATTTATTTATTTGACAGACAGAGATCACATGTAGGCAGAGAGGCAGGCAGAGAGAGAGAGAGGAGGAAGCAGGCTCTCCACTGAGCAGAGAGCCCGATGCGGGGCTCGATCCCAAGACCCTGAGATCATGACCTGAGCCGAAGGCAGAGGCTTTAACCCACTGAGCCACCCAGGTGCCCCGCAACGTATTTTTCTAAGTGATTTACAACAACATAGCTCACTTAATGTTCAAAATAATATTGAGAATCATTATTTCATAAACATCTATTAAATACTATGTGCCTAGCACTCTGAGACATGGTGAACATACTGATGAACAAAGGAAATAATGCTGCTACCTTCAAGTCATTTGCATTCTGAAGGAACAAATAAATATGTCCATTTTATAGATAGAAAATTAGATTCATTAACTTAGATAACTTTCCTAAGATCGCATAGCATCTTTGTTTTTCAAATGTATTTAACCTAAATTGCATTCCCCAAATTCCATGTTCTTAAACATGGGAAACTTAAAAACCTGGGAAGGTTGGGGGTTGGGGAGAAAACATAAACAATGAAATTATAAAGGGAATACAAACATCCCCATCATATTATTGAAAATTGTTTTTGCCCACTTGCTCTGCCCGAAGTAATTTAAATAATTAATGTTCACAACTATTCTCTGAAATAGGTCATATTATTTCCCCCATATTGTACATTTAAGGGAAAAAAATAAGATGTTAAATAACATATGTTTGCCGAACGTTTTATTCCTGGGAAGTCTAGCTAGAGAACCCACTTAACTTAACTTAACTACATTACTTAACTGCTTAACTGCTTAACTGCTTATAGAAGGCATAGAAGTGTTTACTATTATAAACACTTAACTGCTACTTAACTGCTTAACTGCTTAACTTAACTTAACTGCTTAAGTTAACTTAACAGCTTAACTTAACTGCTTAAGTTAAGTTAACTGCTTAACTGCTTAAGCAGTTAACTGCTACTTAACTTAAGTTAAGTAGCTACTTAACTGCTTAACTTAACTGATTAACTGCTTACTTAACTGCTTAAGTAACTTAACTGCTACTTAACTGCTTAACTTAACTGCTACTACAATAGCAACCACTCATGATTAAGGAAATTTTAATAAATTTAAACAATTATTTAAGCAACTTACTGCTAAAACATTGAAATTAGGGATGGAATACTTGATTTTCTAAGAAAACATGAATTGGCAAGATTGGCACAAGCAGAACACAAAACAATTTAGGAAAACTAGAAGGAACTAAAAATATTATTGAAAAAGTAACCTCACTAATGGTGGCAGACCCAGGTGACTTTTTTTTTTTTTTTTTTGAAAATCCTATCAGTGTCCTAAGGAACATATCATTTCCCTACTACTTAAGCTATCAGAAAGAGGGTACTATTCTGGCATGTTCATTAGGATATCATCCTTCATTATGATACCAAATCTGTCAAAACTAAAACCAAATCTGTCAAAATCTTGTAAGTAGGTGCCTGAATGGCTCAGTGGGTTAAGCCTCTGTCTTCAGCTCAGGTCCTGATCTCAGGGTCTGCTCAGCAAGGAGCCTGCTTCCCCCTCTCTCTCTGCCTGTCTCTCTGCCTACTTGTGACCTCTCTCTCTCTGTCAAATAAATAAATAAAATCTTAAAAAATAATCGTCTTGTAAGCAAACCAGCAACTCACTCACCAACAAGAAGTAAGCACACATACAAACCAATAAACGTAATAAGCAGAAAATAATCTCACCTTTGAATATAGATGCAAAATTCCTAACTTAAAAAGATCACAAGTTAATTCTCATATATATTAAAAGAATGATATGCTATGCCAATGTTAGGTTATTCCAAACTGCAAGTTTCAATCCTCTTAGATGTTGGGTATATGTATCTACCTAAATAAATAAGAAAAATTGTCAACTCTAATTCAGAAATTTCAATTCTATGCCTTATTCCTAAGGAACAAATCAAAAAGGGGTTCAAAATACACAGGTATTTATCATAGCATTGTTTATAATAGTAAACACTTCTATGCCTTTTATAAGAAAAATTAGTGTAAAAAATGTTAGACTTATCAATTATAATCTATGGTAGAATGTAATAAGAGCTGTGAGTTTAAAAAAAGAAAAAAAGGACTTATATTAAAAAAAAAAATCCCTGTAGACTACACAAATAAGGAAAGACTTTGCTGAAGAGGAGGCATTTAAGATGGGTCTCAAAGGATTAGTAGGATTTTAACAGATATAATTGGAAACACACCGAGATATGTTTCTGGGTCAGGAGATATGGAAGGAAGCATTTTGAGAAATCAAACTGAAAAAGTAGACTGGGTCCAAACCGTAAAGTGCATTAAATATAGATAGTAATAAATAAATCAGTGGGACAGAAGTGAGAAGCCTGAAACAAATTCAAGTATGTGAAATCAATTATGTGACAAAGACAAGATACCAGATATTATAAAGGGGTTTTTCTTTAATGGTACTAAAACAATTAGTTATATTCTCTAACACCAAAAACATGAATATAATCCAGGTGGATTAAAGATCAAACTATTCAAAAGGAAAAAAAAAACACAATATACAACCAGAAACAATGTAGACAATAAGGGCATAAGCAGGTTTACAGATAATTTTTTTTAAACAAACAAAAAATAGATATTGTGAAGGAAACTATAGATGTTTGTTTCTCCCAAAAATGTTCATAAACTTTTATCAGAGATGTCATCATAGACTAACAATACACTGAGGGAGAATTTTTCTGAGAAACAAGGTCTTAGTGGCTCTAATACACAAAGAACTCTAAGAAATAAATTTTAAAAATACAAATAGGCAAAGAAAAATAAATAAATAAAATAAAATAAAAATACAAATAGGCAAATAGAAAAATGAAAGAAAAAAATAGGAAAATAACATAAGCAAACAATTCACAGAAAAGCAGATGCAAATAGCCAAAAAAAGCCTAAAAAAATTTCAATCTTCTTTGAGTTCAGAGAAATATTAAACTAGCAACAAAATGTCATTTTTTACTTTTTGATACTGACAAAAATTAAACAGATTGATCACATAAAATGGCTGCAAGGATATGGAGAAACAGTCTCATATATTACTGATAGTATGGAAACTGCTACTATATTATTGAGAAACAATCTGGCAGTACTTATTAAAATGAAAAATGTGCACGGCATTTGATCCATCAATTCTACTTTTGTAAATATCTGCTGCAGCAAATAAAAGCAATAGTATGTGTGATATATGTGCAAGGTTGTTTATAGCAATATTGTTTTTTAGTGGCAAAAAGAAAACGGAAAGAAAAAAAAACTGGGACTACACTTAATGCCTAACCATAGAGGATGGCTCATTAAAGTCTGATACATATATGTAAGGAATAATATGCAGCTATTAACTAGAATAAGTCAGGAGTTGATCTTGAATTTGATTTTTTAGTTATAAAATATCAAGTACACAACTTATTTTTTTAAACAAATCCAAAAATAACTAATCATATGTGTTACATATATGCATCATAAAGACAAGGTGGGAGATTACATGCAAACTGTATTTGTTGTTGCAAAAAGAAGATATTTGTAGAGATAGGTGTAAAAGAGTTCTTAGTTCATTTAGTTCATGAGTCTTTTGTTTAATGTCTTCAAATAATCATGCATTACTTTTGTAATTTTGTCAAATTACTTTACCATGCAATTAAAATTTTTTAGAATAAAGTATGAGTATTAAAATGTATAAAATATTGTCTCTGAATTGCTTTACTGAAATATGAAAGAAGAGGAAACTATCTTCTTTGAGTGTAACTACTTCCCAGATAATACACATGGAAAGTGAAGTACATCAACCAACACATGGTCCTTAATTGTGATTACACTTTATTGCACTCAGCCTATTAAGTGCTTAAGTTACCAGATAATAGAATCTATGTTCCTAATAGTGGAAAGTATATTAACGGCATTTTTGCTCCTTATTGTAGCCCAGTTCCAACAATCACATGGATGAAGGTTAATGGTTATATTCCTAGTAAGGCACGTCTGCGGAAATCTCAGGCAGTCCTGGAAATACCCAACGTTCAGCTGGATGATGCAGGCCTATATGAGTGCAGAGCTGAAAACTCACGTGGAAAAAATTCCTTTCGTGGACAGTTACAAGTATACAGTAAGTGCTCTCAGCAAAGCATGTTGCTCTCGTCCCAAGAGTCAAACTGAAAATGCAAATTAATTTGAACTGAATATTCTTTGTTAGGTAGTACCAAAAAAACCCAAGTAATAATTTATAATCATACTTCCTTTGCATGGCAAATATCATGTAAAATTACTCTATACACAGAAATACTTTTAATTAAAAATGAGTGGGGAATTCTCAGGTTCTTTGTATAGAAAGTTGGTATACTTAAAAATAAGATGTTTTCCTGGCACCAAAGCCATTCTTTGATAACTTAAAAATCTTGTAACCTTCATTAATTTATTCTTGCCCTTGGCCTGAGTCAGGAGTTATAATCTATTGCCCATGAACCAAATCCTGCTCAACAATCACTTTTTTGTAAATAAAATTTTATTGGAATGCAGCCACACCCATTTGTTTACATATTGTCTATGTCAGCTTTTGCACTTTTTGTGGCAGAATAAAGTAGTTGAGACAGAATTAAGTAGGTGATTTGCAAAGCCTAGAATATTTGCTATCTGGTACTTTACAAAAAAAATCTTTGCTGACCCTTGGTTTAAATTAATACATCTAAAAGATAAATAGCCTCTACAGCCTACAACCACTTATGTTGTCCAAAATGCCAAAGAGCCAACCAGGTTGTGTGCAAGAACTGGGAGAATCTACTTCAAAAATATCTACAATCTCACCTTTACTTCAAAGGGTCATAAATTGTATCTACTTTTCATATTTGCTTTTATAGTATGTATTATGCATAATGAGCAAGTGATAGTATTCTTATTTCCTAAATGAGGACAGTAAAAAAAAAAAAAGAGGAATACTATAATGCAGAACATTGTTATAAGAAAATTCAGATGCTTTCAAGATGAAATTATCCATCTTACATATTTGGCTGAATCCACCAAGCAACTACAACTGTCACTGCATCTCAAGATCAATTCTCCTAAAAGCCTAATGTCCTTCAAAAGAACTTTTAAAGAATAGCTTAAAATATTAATATCTGAATTCAATGTGACTTTTCTTCCCTTATCTCTAATATCTCCTTTAGGATTTCAGCAGTCCAACCTTATTGAATCTACCATGCATATTTCATAAATTCATTTATTCAATTAATGTTTATTAAGTGTATATTATTGCTCGACATACTAGCAGCAGAGCTTTCAAGGAACTTGTGGTTCATTGGATTAGATGAAAAACAAACCCCACATTAGAGCAGAGCATGCTGTCTGCTCTGATAAAGGCAAGTGCAAAGGAGCAGAGTCTACTGCATTCTAACGGGCTGATTCAGGGAAAGCTTTCCAAAGGATTTAAGCCGTTCTTTAAAAGCTAAAGAGGGAAAAGCATCTTGGAAAAGAAACAGAGCCATTTAGAAGTTTGCAAGATTGAAACACTAGCACTGGTTTGTTTACTTAATTTTTTTTTAGGCCATGGGTATGGATGGTAGTATGATGAAATTCACAAAACAAACTGTTCATGATTTCTTATTACATAATTAAGTAAGCTGTCTAGCCATATGAAAAAAAATGTTGCTTCTGTACCCCAGTGAACAATAATTAACATATAGATCACATCAGTTTGATTTGATTTGAATCATATAAGTAACATTCATATAATATCAGTTTATCCTCAAAAGTCTGAAGTGATACTAGTTTATCTCTACAGATAAAAATCTGATAGTGAAAGGTGTTCAACCAGAACATTACCACTCAGAATACAAAAAATTCAAGGAGTGGGGCACCTGGGTGGTTCAGTGGGTTAAGCCTCTGCCTTTGGCTCAGGTCATGATCTCAGGTTCCTGGAATCAAACCCTACATCAGGCTCTCTGCTCAGCCGGGAGCATGCTTCCCTTTCTCTCTGCCAGCTTGTGATCTCTCTATCTGTCAAATTAATAAATAAAATCTTAAAAAAAAATGCAAGGAGTGCCTGTTAGTCTGGGAAGTTCCAAATCTTTCTGTGTGGTGAAAAATGGCCCACACCTAAATTGTAATGTGATTCACAGTTTGAGACAGAAGTTTCTATATGGCCCTACTCTACTTGCACCCCTCACCACTCCAGCTACTTGATTCATAGCAGCAATAATTATTTCCAGGAAAATGGGGAAAAAATGATTTCACTCAATATTACTGGTTTACTTTAAGAGAGTATGCTACTGGGGCGCCTGGGTGGCTCAGTGGGTTAAGCCGCTGCCTTCGGCTCAGGTCGTGATCCCAGGTCCTGGGTTCAAGCCCCACATCGGGCTTTCTGCTCAGCGGGGAGCCTGCTTCCTCCTCTCTCTCTGCCTGCCTCTCTGCCTGCTTGTGATTTCTCTCTGTCAAATAAATAAATAAAAAATCTAAAAAAAAAAAAAAGAGAGTATGCTACTTAGAAACAAGGTATGGCTCTCCTTGGCACACACAATTTGATGTACACTGTAGGCCAATCAGGTTAAAGACAGACCTGCCCAAAGCATGCATCATTTTGGATAGAAAATAATCAAGATTGTAGACCAGAAAAAGAAACTGGACCAGCTTGCTACTCCGGTACATATTTCTGACAGTTTGGGAAGGTATCTGGAAGAATTTGGCCTTTCACTGTAGCCCATATTTAGGGTGGTTTTCTACTCTGCTCCTGTTTTGCCTGGATAGTCCCAGTTAACGTCGGTACCACTGGGACAGTTACAACAAGCTCTCTTTCAGTTTGAGAAGTATCTTGATTATTACATATTCACCCAATTTGTACTTTTAAACCTATTGCCTTGGGCATTACAGCCTTTCTCCTCACCCGTCAAACTCTGTAGAAGAATCTTGGCTAGCATTTCCACTTGACTGGCAGTTGATACAGAGTAGCATGATAGATGAATATTCCACTGTATCCATGGTTTGTATTTAGAATGTTCTCCTTTCAGGGGAATGGATTTCTTTGGAAGCTCTAACACCTGATCTTCACCTATTGGAATAACTAGAGCCTGATACTTTTTACCCAAATGGTCAATATTCACAGAGTACAAAAAACATAAGGATTTTCCTGTGGCTCACTTTCTTTTGGAAAGTGTAATTACGGGAATATTTTACATGGTCAGTTAGATGTTATTCAATGGATGAATCAAGCTTCCAAGGCACCTTTCAATCTTTCTAGTCTCATTTTTTTGGTCAAATCATTATAAAATAAGTGGTAATATAGGTAGTAGGCATAAATTTAAACCATAAATTTTATTATTTATAATTCAGAATTTATATTATAAACATAATGCAACAAATGGCACAACATGAAGAAGTCCATGGTAGTAAAATAATAAAAATTAAGGTGAAGTTATGTGTCTTATTTAACCAATACATTCGAATAACAATACTCATGAAGGGGCGTCTGGCTGGCTCAGTGGGTTAAAGCCTCTGCCTTCGTTCGGCTCAGGTCATGGTCTCAGGGTCCTGGGATCAAGCCCCGCATCAGGCACTCTGCTCAGCTGGGAGCCTGCTTCCCCCTCTCTCGCTGCCTGCCTCTCTGCCTACGTATGATCTCTGTCTGTCAAATAAATAAATAAAATTGGAAATAATACTCATGAAAAGGAAAAAAAAATTAAACTAGCAAAAAACAAAGTTTTAGGAGCACCTGGGTGGCTCAGTTGGTTAAACCTCAGACTCTTGGTTTCAGCTCAGGTCATGATCTCAGGTTCTAGAGATCAAACCACAAGGAACATGGAGCTCCACACTCAGCGGGGAGTCTGCTTCTTTCCTCTCTCTCCCTCCCCCTTTGCCCCTCACCCCAGCTTGCATATGTGCTCTCTCTCTCTCTTTCTCTCTCTCAAATAAATCTTTTAAAAACCACAAAATTTTAGTAATAATTGAAACTTAGAAAAACTGCATATTTAATCTATTAAATAGTCTTTTGTTTAAAATATATTATAGTCCGGGGTGCCTGGGTGGCTCAGTGGGTTAAGGCCTCTGACTTCAGCTCGGTTCATGATCTCAGGGTCCTGGGATCGAGCCCTGCATTGGGCTCTCTGCTAGGTGGGGAGACTGCTTCCCCCGCCTCTCTGCCTGCCTCTCTGCCTACTTGTGATCTCTGTCAAATAAATAAAATCTTAAAAAATAATAAAATAAAATATATTATAGTTCTATTTTATTTTTTTAAGGTTTTATTTATTTATTTACCTGAGAGAGAGTGAGAGTGAGAGTGAGAGTGAGTGAGAGAGCACAAAGCCGGGGGAGCAGCAGAGGGAGAGGCAGAAGGAGAAGCAGGTTCTCCCTTGAGCAAGGAGGCAGATGCAGGGCTGGATCCCAGGAATTATGGATGATGACCTAAGCTGAAGGCAGACAATTAACCACTGAGCCACCAGGCAGCCCTCTATGGTAATTTCTTTGATTATTTCTGTCCCTTCTAGTTTCTGATGATTAATTAAAATACTTCATTTTAACTAGTCACACAAAAATTTTAGTCTTTATATTTCCAATGTAAATTGAATGTTCCTTGTTAAAGTTCTCAATTAAAATGAAAAGAATGAGAAAACAAAGGAAGAAAGAAGTAAGGAGGGGAAAAAGGAAAGAAGGAAGTAAGGAAGGAAGCTCAAACAATTTTAAACAATTTTATATATAAGGAGCTCTTAATGGGAGGTACTTTGTATACAGAAAAATATTATATAAAGATGCGTGATCTATGAGTTTAAATATATATCATGTGCTCCATCAACTAGTAATTTGTCACCCTGTAGGTAAGGACACTGTCACTATGATCACTGAAATGACTGTATTGACAATTTAGACTAGAAATATATCAGTATTAATATATACCTGTAACCAAGACTTTTAAGAGAAAATTACATTGCATTGTACTAACTATCCAATAAGGAACACAGTTTTATTTTCATTGCAGTGTAGTGTTATAGATTTCCTTATTTTTGTAAAATCTCTGGAGAGTGCCCTCACAAATTTTAATGCCTGCCAATGTCTGCAATTTGATTATAAAGACAAAGACTATTTTTGTTTGGTTTGTTATTTTTCCTATTTTTCCCATCATTAAGCATTATGCCCAGCACACAGTGGATAATTTTTATAACTCTATGCTATTATAATGATTAGTGCTTAGACATACACACCATTCTTCAAGGTACACTGTGAAGACCAGATGCCAGTCAAGTAACCAGAAACACACACACAGATGTGGGGCCCAGCGAACCTGTGGCTCCCTACAGGGAGCCTGAGGCCTCCAGCCTGGGCAGGCGCTACCCTGCTAGGCCATCTGGTGTCTATGGAGCACTGAGGAGGTTGGGCCATGGGTGTAGTAGGAGGCACAGACCTGCTTGCCCTGTGCATGAATGTGAATGCTGAGGCCATGCTAGTGAGGGACCCCTTAGAGGATGAGAGCCTCACACTGTTGTCTTCAGCTTCTGACCCAGCATGGATTGCTGTGGTTGGATATTTAGAGGACATTATCATGGATGACAGATGAGTTCCAATTGTTTCAGATTTCACAGTCTCATACTACCAGGAATTAGAAGACCGGAAAGAATAAAATCACCTATATGCCTATTTTTAATGAATCTATCTCTTTGGTAGGAAAGTATTTTGAAGAACAGCTATCAGAGCAGATTCTTGGATTTAACATGGCAGCTTTCACAAGTTTACAGTGCCATAAAGATGAAGTGGCTGATGTACATTGCATGCTGCTCACACTTACAGATTTTCTGGCTTTTAAACAAAGTTTCAGGACTACAGGGCATTTTTTTTAATAAACATATAATGTATTATTAGCCCCAGGGGTACAGGTCTGTGAATCACCAGGTTTACACACTTCACAGCACTCACCATATCACATACCCTCCCCAATGCCCATAACCCCACCACACTCTCCCTACCCCCCTCCCCGCCGCCACCGTCAGTTTGTTTTGTGACATTAAGAGTCTCTTATGGTTTGTCTCTCTCCCAATCCCATCATGTTTCATTGATTCTTTCCCTACCCCCCAAACCCCCCATGTTGCATCTCCACTTCCTCATATCAGGGAGATCATATGATAGTTGTCTTTCTCTATTGATTTATTTTGCTAAGCATGATACCCTCTAGTTCTAACCATGTCATCACAAATGGCAAGATTTCATTTCTTTTGATGGCTGCATAGTATTCCATTGTATATACCACATTGTATATATTCCACATCTTCTTTATCCATTCATCTGTTGATGGATATCTAGGTTCTTTCCATAGTTTGGCTATTGTGGACATTGTTGCTATAAGCATTCAGGTGCACGTGCCCCTTCGGATCACTACGTTTATATCTTTAAGGTAAATACCCAGTAGTGCAATTGCTGGGTCATAAGGTAGCTCTATTTTCAACTTTTTGAGGAACCTCCATGCTGTTTTCCAGAGTGGTTGCACCAGCTTGCATTCCCACCAACAGTGTAGGAGGGCTCCCCTTTCTCCACATCCTCGCCAGCATCTGTCATTTCTTGTTAATTTTAGCCATTCTGACTGGTGTGAGATGGTATCTCATTGCGGTTTTCATTTGTATTTCCCTGATGCTGAGTGATGTGGAGCACTCTTTCATGTGTCTGTTGGCCATCTGGATGTCTTCTTTGAAGAAATGTCTGTTCATGTCCTCTGCCCATTTCTTGATTGGATTATTTGTTCTTTGGGTGTTGAGTTTGCTAAGCTCTTTATAGATTTTGGACACTAGCCCTTTATCTGATATGTCATTTGCAAATATCTTCTCCCATTCTGTCAGTTGTCTTTTGGTTTTGTTAACTGTTTCCTTTGCTGTGCAAAAGCTTTTGATCTTGATGAAGTCCCAATAGTTCATTTTTGCCCTTGGTTCCCTTGCCTTTGGCAATGTTCCTAGGAGGAAGTTTCTGTGGCTGAGGTCGAAGAGGTTGCTGTCTGTGTTCTCCTCAAGGATTTTGATGGATTCCTTTCTCACGTTGAGGTCCTTCATCTATTTTGTGTCTATTTTTATGTGTGGTGTAAGGAAAAGGTCCAGTTTAATTTTTCTGCATGTGGCTGTCCAATTTTCCCAACACCTTTTATTGAAGAGGCTGTCTTTTTTCCATTGGACATTCTCTCCTGCTTTGTCAAAGATTAGTTGACCATAGAGTTGAGGGTCTATTTCTGGGCTCTCTATTCTGTTCCATTGATCTATGTGTCTGTTTTTATGCCAGTACCATACTGTCTTGATGATGACAGCTTTGTAATAGAGCTTGAAATCCGGAATTGTGATGCCACCAACTTTGGCTTTCTTTTTCAATATTCCTTTGGCTATTCGAGGTCTTTTCTGGTTCCATATAAATTTTAGGATTATTTGTTCCATTTCTTTGAAAAAAATGGATTGTATTTTGATAGGGATTGCATTAAATGTATAGATTGCTTTAGGTAGAATAGACATTTTCACAATATTTGTTCTTCCAATCCAGGATCATGGAACATTTTTCCATTTCTTTGTGTCTTCTTCAATTTCATTCATGAGTACTTTATAGTTTTCTCAGTATAGATTCTTTGCCTCTTTGGTTAGGTCTATTCCTAGGTATCTTATAGTTTTGGGTGCAATTGTAAATGGGATGGACTCCTTAATTTCTCTTTCTTCTGTCTTGTTGGTGTAAAGAAATGCAACTGATTTCTGTGTATTGATTTTGTATCCTGACACTTTACTGAATTCCTGTACAAGTTCTAGCAGTTTTGGAGTGTAGTTTTTGGGTTTTCCACATAAAGTATTATATTATCTGCAAAGAGTGATAGTTCAACTTCTTCTTTGCCAATTTGGATGCCTTTAATTTCTTTTTGTTGTCTGATTGCTGAGGCTAGGACTTCTAGTACTATGTTGAATAGCAGGGGTGTGATAATGGACATCCCTGCCATCTTCCTGACCTTAGCAGAAAAGCTCAGTTTTTCTCCATGGAGAATGATATTTGCAGTGGGTTTTTCATAGATGGCTTTGATGATATTGAGGTATGTGCCCTCTATCCCTACACTTTGAAGAGTTTTGATCAGGAAGGGATGCTGTACTTTGTCAAAAGCTTTTTCAGCAACTACTGAGAGTATCATACGGTTCTTGTTCTTTCTTTTATTAATGTATTGTATCACATTGATTGATTTACAGATGTTGAACCAAACTTGTAGCCCTGGAATAAATCCCACTTGGTCGTGGTGAATAATCCTTTTAATGTACTGTTGGATCCTATTGGCTAGTATTATGGTGAGAATTTTTGCATCTGTGTTCATCGAGGATATTGGTTTGTAATTCTCTTTTTTGATGGGATCCTTGTCTGGTTTTGGGATCAAGGTGAGGACTACAGGGCTTTAAAAGAAAAAAAAAAAGATTTAAGCAACTGTTTGATGGTGGCTTTGTTGTGTAAATCACCTTCTATAACAGTTTCCCAGAAAGATTCACTACCCTAGGTCTCACCTGCAGGCAATGATATCTTTCTCAGTGTTACCCAGTAAACTGGGAGAGTTTCTGGCTAATGTGAAAGAATTACATACTGGAAAGACTGTCTTTATTCTGCAACTCTTTTGTTTTAATTTTTTTAATTTATTTTCAGCTTAACAGTATTCATTGTTTTTGCACCACACCCAGTGTTTCATGCAATCCATGCCTTCTCCAATACCCATCACCTGGTTCCCCCAACCTCCCACCCCCCACCCCTTCAAACCCCTCAGATTGTTTTTCAGGGTCCATTATTCTTCAACTTTTTATTAATGTTAAGTATTGATGGGTCAAAAGACAATCACCTGACTCTCCCTGAGACCTATTTCTCCCGAAGCACTTTCTTGTGTTCAGTAATCCTAATCCTCCTCCTTGAGTAGATGCCTTTCTCAGAAGCCTCTTTTGAGTCAAGATCCTCTGGAACAACCCCAGGTCCAGCATTCTACCCAGGGCCCCTTTCCCAGTGTACAATGTTGGTATGTCAGCATTTGAAAGAACTCACCATCTACAATGGTCTTTGGCCCAGCAGGCTCCCCATGTCCCACCTGGCTTTTTGTGCTCTCACAGTTTTCAGTCCTGCAGTCTCAAAGGTGTTTTTGACTACATGGGAGATTTGTCAAGGGTGTTACCCAAGCCAGCTGCCCTTCTTGAAACTTCTGAAGCATCTTCTATCACAGCTAGTCTTGGCTTTAGCAATCAACTGAGAGAGCTGTCCTTTACTTAAAGCTACACATAAAAGTCAATTCCTAGTCTTATATTTGTAGTTCTTGAATTACTGTATTCTGCTGGTCTTGAGGTAGTCCCACTGTTTCTATAATTCTCTTTTAAGAATTTTTGGAGGGCACCTGCATGGCCCAGTTCATTAAGGAGCCAGTTCTTGGTTTTGGTTTAGGTTATTGTCTCAGGAGTGAGATCAACCCCCAATTTGGGCTCCACGCTGAAGGTGGAGCCTGCTTAAGATTCTCTCTCTTCTTCTCCCTGAACCCCTCCTCACTCATGCTTTCTCAATAATTTAAAAAAAAAAAAGAATTTTTGGAGGAAATATTTTTATAGATGACTAATCAGGCAAACCTAGCAGATATACTCTCAGAATTCCAGGATTACTCACCAAAGATCAGAGTATTATGTTCTCTGTGCTTTTTAGCTGTTAGTACTATGAAAACAAAAATGCTTTCTATGTTGCTGTTTCTCTTTTACTGAGACATATAAATTTATGTGTATGCTGTACTAAAAGTGTAGACCAGGATAAAAGCTATTCCTTTCTCATAGTATGTTGTGTTTCCAAAGGTTTGTTAAAACGCTTTCTGTATAAATCAGTTCATTAGGTTTTTTTGGGGGGGATAGAGGCTCTACAGTTCCTCATCCTGTCAGATGCTGTTCCACTGGTCTAGCTCAGCACTAGTAGGAGAGAACAAAGTTTTACTACTCATCTGTCTGCTTTGATTTAGTACCATGTTTGATAGAACATTACCGACCAAGAAACATGGATGTCACAAACCTAAAAAGAAGAAAAAATGTAATAGTTCAATTCTTAATGTGTAATATATATGTGTGTGTATACATACACACATATTTGTAATATATATTACAATGTATATCATAATACATATAATACAATATATATTGCATATATATAATATATTATGCATTACAAACATATATATGTAAAAATAAGTCTCTGTATTGACTTTTCACTTGGCTCTTATAGTTCTCAAGGATGAGCTATAGGCTCTGTATTGTTTCTGTACTGATGTACATATAAAATACTTTTGTACCATGAAAAATAAGGAAAGAAATGAAAGTGAGGGGAGATTAAGAGACTAATGAAGGGAACAAATAGTTGTCAGGAACTTGTTTTGGACACTATTGCAGCTACTAGGTACTTTTCATGCACTAACTTGCAATAACTCTTAGAAATTAGCATTCTTGCTTGACAGGTGGGGAAACCAAGGCCTAGAAAGGTTAAGGAGCTTATTACTCCATGTCCCAATAATAATAAGCTGTAAAACCAGATTCCAACTTAGAACTGGCAATAATATCAGCATTTGACCTCCAACTAAAGATACTACCTCTCAGGAAAATATTGAGGAGCTGAGCTAAGGTATGAGATAAGAAATGATGGACAGTAGTTAATTCCTATTTACTCATCTTTTATTAGTATTAGAGAAAAATAAAAATCCTCACCATTAGTTCTCATTCTCTGTTTTTCTTTTCTCTGGAGCTGTGTTTTTCTATATTAAGCATGATTTTAAAAGTATTTTAGCTACTGAGGCACCTGAGTGGCTCAGTTGGTTAAGTGTCTGACTTTGGCTCAGATCATTATCTCAGGTCCTGGGATTGAGCCCCTTGTTGGGCTCCTCTACAGTCAGCATGGAATCTTCTTGTTCCTTTGCCTCTCCCCCCTGCTTGTTCTATTTCCCTCTCCCTCTCCCTCTCTCTCTCTCTCTATCAAATAAATAAATAAAATCTTTAAAAAAATTTTAGCCACTAAAATACACTAAATAATTACCATAGAAGATAATACAAAATTGTATATTATGGATTGAAACTTGTATACATGAAGAAAATTTTTTCAGTCCTATTTCTTTGGAGAATGTATCTTACCTTGAATTTTGTTGTTATGACGTATATTCACAGTTGATAGAAAATGAAGTTCATGTTAATGCATGAACAATAGATTGAGGAAGTAAAGTAACCAATATTTATAACCAATATATCATCATAGTAGCCCATTGAAATAGGAATTATCATCTATGGCTTTGAGATGATACTCATTAAAGTAATACATTCATGATCACATATTAGAGCAAGGGCAGGATAGCATTGGATTTGAACCTACATTTACCCCCAACTGTATCATCTTTCCAATATACCATGTTACCCCTCACAGCTGAGAGTCTTAATATTAAAAATGATTTATGTGATTAAATATGTTGACTCTTCAACACTTAAAAGTACAGGAGTAATGAAGGAGACCAATTACAATTAGCTTTTATCAATAGGGGTTTTGAGATTTTCTAATGACAAGAGATAATAAGCAAGAGTTTCTTTATGCACATCTGCTTACTGTTTTTAATGATGTAACCTGGAGACTGATCTGAAGCTCAAATGTATTACATAAATTGTTGTCAATATGCAATGCGTCTGGTGAGAGTGTAATGGTGTTTAGGTGTTTAAAGTCCCATTCTTTTACCCCCTAAAAAAGGTGGCCTAACAAAAGATAGATGAAGAAGTTACTAGTGTTTTGATTGTGTGTTTAATTCTAGGGGCAGTATAAAAGTCCATTTTTATTTGTAGAATTGCTGTTAGAGTGAATCTGAGTATTCTAATTGAATGTCTGTCTCGTCTACTAGATTTTGAGCTGACAGCAAACACACATTGTAACATATTGTTATCCTCAGTGTTAAGCATTGCACCAATAGTGGTGTCCAATAAATAGTTACTGAAAGGAAGCAGAATTATTTCTTTTTAGTTTCATTTATCAATTGTTGGTTCCTATGACAAATTCATTTTGGAAACAGGACTCTAAATTAGGCTAGTTTTATAGAGTAATCCAAATATGTTTGAAAAATGTTGATTTAATTTCTAATTTTTTTATTTCCTAGATGTTACAATATATTCTTATTTCAATAATTCTTTCTTAATTTTTCATTTGAGTAACTTTTTTAGTTCTCTTTTCAATTTCTTTTTAATTCCCATTATAGTACACAAAGAAACATGGCAAATATAACTAACCTAAAATAAAAACATAAAAATATACATGTATAACTAAACTATATCCTATAATTAATTTTATATGTAGGTCAGTTATGTCTAAAATAAGTGTATATGTCATGTCAACTTTGCTCTTGATGATCTTGCTATCTCGATGGGGTACCAAACCATAAACAAGTAAAAAACCCAATAGCTGTTTAAATCAGCAACAGGAGTCACAAGCTCTATGGTGATTATTTTCCAGGTGGCTAAGAACTAAACATACCCAAAGAAGGTACGGATGACTCCCTTTTGAGTTTAGAGTTAATAAATATATAACTTAGACTAAACTTTGAATTATTAGTAAAACTAAAAGAGACAAGAGAAGCAAAACATTCCACATGGATTTAAAAATTTGATGAAGATACAGGGTGTATTTGGGAGACAGCACCTCTGTGTACTTGGATTACAAGAGTCATGAGTAGTATGAAATAAACTGGCAAAGTAGAGTGGGAAAGTACACAGAAAGTCCTAATGAGAAAGTAGAGTTTAATATTGCTTTTGTATCTTACCATTCTTATAAGTATTTTTAGCTTATTATGACAGATAATTATAAAAGAAATGATTTTAGAAACCAGCCACAAAAGTCAGTATTAATATTTGAAGCTCTCCCTGGTAAGATTTTTGCGTGATAGCTCCTAGACTTGAAGGTGAATCACAGAGTTGTTCAAAGGCCTACAAATTCTGACTATGCCAAAGTAAGGCTCTTTAAAGACCAGACTATATTGCCTAGAAGACAAATGAGCTACTAAAAACGAAATTCCCATTTAGAGACCAGTAGAAGGCAAAACACATTATGAATTCAATAAATGCTTCTGATTCATTTTTTAATCTGCTGGAATGGATTGAAAGAATTGTATGCTTTCTGAAGTCAGAAATATCTGATTTTGAAAGTGGTTATTATCCCTTATTAACTGTTTGACCTTGGGTACATTTTTTTTAACCTCTCTGAACCAAAGTTTCCTGATTCATAAATTTAAGTATGTTTGTTTTCAGGATCTATGTTACAGGGATTAATCAATAATGTAGCTCAGTTCCTAAGACTAGAATTTAATAAATTAGAGTTCTTTTTCTCTTGCTCCTTCTCCTCCCTTCAAAACTGGTTAGTTTTTGGACATCTGTTGCCCCCTCAGACCAACTATTATTCATGTGCAGTTTCCTTTAGTGCATCTTCTTTCCTTTCTTGTGCTATTATATTCTGTGACACTGACTTTAGATTTCTTCTACCACAGTATAAACTCCTTAAAAAAAAAAAAAGTAAGATAGATGCTCCTATATCCCTAATAACCTCTAAGACTAAGAAAGGACAAAATAGTATGAGGTGAATGAATCAATAATCAAAGTCCTCACTGTCAGAAAGTAAAATGTTATTGGTTTATGCCAAAAATGTTGATAAGAGAAAAAGTTCGTTCAGTTCAATATTTTTTCATAGTTATTGTTTTAGTTGTTTCAAAAAGAGTATTTGTGGACAAATAGTCACTTGGTTTTCAATATTTTTATTTTAAAAATTAGTCAATAAAGACGTTATTCTGTACCTTATAATTTTTAAAAAAATTACATTATTTCTTGATAAAGTAATTTTTCACTTGTAACTTTGAAAATATTTTTAAAAATTTTTTAAGAATACTAGTAAATACAGAAAAATTTTACTCCAAGTGAATTTGAATTTACAAATTATTTTTCCTATTCCATTCAGGTTCTTTTAAGAAAAGCAAAAATAAAAAAGCAAGGCAGTTATTCAGCAAACAGACAAACAGACATGCTGTATTATTTCAGTTTGTGCTAATGCTGCCCTAATACCTAGAAAAAATTATGTCTCTAAGTACCTGATTTCCTTCTGAACAAGGTCTGATACCTTGGAGATACTGGAGGCACAGCAATAAATTTGTAAAACAGTAAGATACAGTGGATCTAGCTTACAAAAGTGTTTTTAATTGTCACAATATTGTCATTGGTATATCCTTTTACATAGAGTTCAGCGTGAAATGCAATATTGTGCTTCTTTCAAATACCTACAATTATGAGAACTAATACTTTTTTTAATGCAAGGAATACTTCCATATGAATTTGAATTTGGTAATATATTTGAGAAATGAAATCATCTTTCTTTAATGCTTAAATTCTTATAGCTTATCCACACTGGGTGGAAAAACTGAATGACACTCAGCTGGACAGTGGGAGCCCTCTTCGATGGGAATGCAAGGCTACTGGAAAACCCCGACCCACATACCGTTGGCTGAAGAATGGAGTGCCCCTCTTGCCTCAGGTACTATTGGTAAATGTTAGCCTTTTCTTGTGTAATTTAACAGGATTTCACACAGGACAAACTACCCTCTTTTCATCTTATGGCAAGTCATTTCTTATTTGTGCCTTCTAATGTATTTGAAGTGAGAACTATAACAGATGTATAATAATTTTTTTAAATTATCTCATTACTTTTTTAAGTAATACATTGTTTCTTTTAATTTATTCAATCCTATAAATTCATAGGAAAATATCAATTACTATCATAGATTCATTGCTATTTCTAACTGACTTTTTTTTTAAATATTTTATTTATTTGACCGAGAGAAATCACAACTAGTCAGAGAGGCAGGCAGAGAGAGAGGAGTAAACAGGCTCCCTGCAGAGCAGAGAGCCTGATGCGGGGCTCGATCCCAGGACCCTGGGATCACAACCTGAGCTGAAGGCAGAGGCTTTAACCCACTGAGCCACCTAGGCGCCCTGCTGACTTTTAGATATCATCTACCTTGTTGCTGTCCCCCTACAAATGGTATAGTTAAGGCCCAGAAGTAAAGTGACTTGCCCAAGGTCACATATTTAGTGAGAAATGAGACCATAATAGAATCCTAGCTTTCTGTATCCTGGGCAAGTTTTTTCTGTGACATCCTACTTAGCAGGATTTAAAAGACTTAAATATCTTTTTAGTAAATCTACTGCATGTTTTTTTTTTAAATCAATTACTATTTAATTTTAAAATAATAGTAATAATTTTAGCTAACTTTCTTATTGAAAGCAAAGGGAGAATAGTTTATTAGGTATGGCCAAAATGGAGGGGTAGTATATGAAGTTGAAAACATATATATATATATGTTCTGCCCAGATCCTGCCACTACCAAAAGGCCTCTTTTCTGTCATTTACTTCTTTGGGGTTCAGTTTGCCCCTTTGTAAAATGAAGAGATTGTGTCAGATCATTCCCATAGTCCCATCCAGCTCCAACATTCCGTTATTCCAAAACCAGTTAGGCCCAAAGAAAACACAATTACACTAAAGAAATACAGAAATACAAAGAACTAGAAAGCTATTAAAGAAAAGAGGATATGAGAATCCTGAGACATTGATTCATTATCTCTTTCTCTCTAATTTTCCAGGGATACCAGATAAACCTTGAGAAAGGAATACAGTGGTCATATTTTTTACTTTCAGCATCCAAGTAAAGTAAATCCCACTGGTAGATAATACTTCTGTAAAGTAAATAGGTTTATTTTGAAAATTATGTAAAATTACCTTGCATCTATTTTGATAGGTAAAGCACTGCTCACTAAAATTAAAAGAGTGATTTGCTTGGCATTAAGTAGACAAGACACCTGGTTGTTTAACAACATTTTAAATTTCAAGTTCATTTTTGAAATGTGCTCTTGGCCTCACTTGACCGCAATTTGCACATGCTCAGTGTTTTGACTTCTATATTATATTTTATCTGATGATGGAGTTAATATTTTTTGACCAATAATTTTATACAGACTCCAGTTGCAGAGCAATTTCTTTCCTGAATTTGTTAAGTGAGAAAAGGGCAAATCCCTGACTAGATTAACATCGTAAAAGGATTCTTGTTTTGATTTGGGCTATTTTTAACTTTGTCCTACTTGCCTACAGTCGCAATTGTCACCAAAGGCCACATGTGAACCCCTTCTCCTTCTGTAAAATGAAGTCAAATAAAATCTTCATCTGCTGATTATACTTCACAAGCTGTACTAGTATACTAAACAAAAGCTGCTCAGTATAAAAACAAAACTGAAACTAAAACTCATAAGAATAACTACAGGAATATACAGTTATAATATCTTTTCTGGCCAAGAAATAGCTATAATTTACAAAAGACATTTTATCATAAAATAATGAATGGTTAATTTGTATTGCTAAGTTGTCAAGTAATGCTCAACTGTATTTATTGGAGGTTTTTTCCCCTTGGTCTAGGAAAGAATAACTGCAAAATCTGTGTGATTTATTCACTTTCTATATCTATTTTTTTTAATTTTGTTACAGAATAGGATTGAGATGGTTAATGGATTATTGGTGATCCACAATGTGAATCAGTCGGATGCTGGAATGTATCAGTGTTTGGCCGAAAATAAATATGGAGCCATTTATGCAAGTGCTGAGCTGAAAATTCTAGGTATGCAATTTCTAAGTAAATAAATGGGAAAAATGTGTAGCTTCTTTTCATGCTCTAATTCTTCCTATACTGAAATTTTACAATGTGATTGTAAAAACCTATTTTATAACTTGAAAAGAAATGCTTTATATTTACCCATACAGCTAACCATAGACAAGACAACACTCCAAGGTAGAGACAACACTCCAAGGTAAAGCACCCTCTCATCATGGAGTATCAACCATTATCATCCTTACATGAAAAGGAAGGCCTTTCTGAGGCCACATCCAGGTGTCTCAGAGGATTATACCCTTGATAGGACACTAGCACCTTACTATTTAAGTACTTACTATTTAAGCCAATGATTCCATCCAATAGAATAGGCTTCCCAAACTGAGCATGTTTGGGCCACTGAATGGATTTTACTTTTTAGCATTCTAGTTTCCTAAACGTGGGTCTGAGAAGTTTGTAATACAAAGAGAGAGACTTAAGTGTTCATAACTCATGTCACCCAAAGTGAGCAGGAGCCCACTACTTGCTCTGCACTAAAATTCCCAAAGCAAATATTAACAGAAATACCTAAGATCTCAGGAATCTGGGAATTTATCATTTACATATCAGCTAAATGTAGTACACTGTAAGTCAACTTATTGAATTATGAATATTTGCTCTTAAAATTTTTCCACATTATAATAAACCCACCTAAAATAGATACAGGAGTCCAAATTTCCATCTCCTACAGCCTAACTAATCAAATGCAAATGTACTTTCTTCTCAGCTCACGCTGCAATATTTCTGAGTTAAAAAGTCAATTAGGGGTGACTCGGCAGGTGGCTCAGTAGGTTAAGCATCTGACTTCAACTCAGGTCATTATTTCAGGGTCCTGGGATCAAGTCCCTTTCAGACTCCCCAACTCAGTGCAGAGTCTGGCCTCCTCCCTTCCCCAGCTTGTGCTCTTTCTCAAATATATAAATAAACTAAATCTTAAAAAAAGAAAGCTAATTCAGCCTTCACCTAGTTAATAGTTTACCCAGAAATACTGCCAAATATGTTTTTTTTCTCATTCACTAAAGATGTTTTCAAAATTACCTCTTACAAGTTCTGTTCCTAGTAAGCAAACAAAACCATTACCTGCAGTCACATAAAGTTCCTTCACTTTTCTTTCAATTCTTAACCCAACTCAATTATATACATATCTTTCTTGTTATATACATAGCTTTTAATGCTGTTGTGCCATGCATTATACTACTGTATAATGGACATAAAATACTTATGAAATATCCATGAAGTTGTCAAATTGGTTTAAATAAATGTCTCAGATAGAGTAGACTCTTAGACATATCTTTCAAGTTCTCTTTTAGATTAAAAAGGGTTTTTATGTGTGTGTGTTGGTCTCTGTGTCCCATATTCTTTTAGTCCAGTATCCTCAACCCACAGCTGCCCAATAGAATTACTTGAAGAAATTTAATCAAAAGTATTTTCATGAAAATCTAGTGAAAACAATATTAATATTAATGAATGATCAGACCTTGTTGAGTAACTGCAAACAATGAAGTTAAATTTTAAGTGAAATTTAAATAATTCAATTATAAATGTATTTTTGTAAAAACTACATTTAATTTTGTATAACATTAAAGTAAAATATGTATTAAGACTCATAGATAGGAAACGGAAGACACAGGATCAACTTCTCCACATGTAACCCCCATTTTTCCAAAGAAAGTCCCCGATAGACTTTCTTGGCCAGCCCCTTCTTCTCTTGCTCAAGGTGATCATTATAATGTCTTTCATGATTAAAACTGATAATCCTAATTGAATCATTATCTGCTAATAGAAAGAGGAGCCAATAAGATATTAATTAATTATGTTTAAATTTTGAGTTAATGCCCTTTATGTGTGTAGGTATCCTATAATTTTATTAGAAATGTATCCCAGAAGAGTTGCAAAATCATGATGAATCATCCATTAGAGGTTATTGCCATTGCTTCTGGTAGAATTAACATTTTTTTTTGTCATAGCTTCGGCTCCTACTTTTGCATTGAATCAACTGAAGAAAACAATAATTGTTACCAAAGGCCAAGAAGTCATCATAGAGTGCAAACCTCAAGGCTCTCCAAAACCAACCATCTCTTGGAAGAAGGGAGACAAAGCAGTGAGAGAGAATAAAAGGTAAGAGGTCTATTTCATAATTCAAATTTTTAACATCAATCTTTTTTGAAGTTGCAGATGATAAAGAATATACAAGAAAGACTTTTCTAATAATTTGAACCATATTTCATTAACAGATTAAAATATGATTTTGTCTATATAATGATTGAAAAGAACCAAAAGTTCTGTTTCAAGAGGGTCAGATGCCTTTGCCTACATGATGTTTTAGCACCAAAGACAATTTCATCAGGTTATAAAGAAAGCAAACATGTTCCTTAAGCTAGTTATTTTGGGTTTCATTTTGAATCTGCAGATTTAGAGACTCACAGGTCATATATAATCATTTTTAAAGGTTGTGTCATTATTTTAATATTTTTAAATGATATGAGGATGGATTTTTCAGATAGTTATGGGGAGTACTTTCAAGTGAGACTTGTGTCTAGTTTGTCCTCTTTTTTTCAATCTTATTGAGGCAAAATAATATAGGATTATTTCAATTGCCATAGGCAAATGATAAATGTGCAGATGAATATTTATCGTGTAAAGATTTGTTTTTAGTAATCAAAGCCAAAGGACATCACAGGAATACAATTGGGGAAAAATTATGAAGAAATCAAATCATCATAGGACTATGTATGTCAAGATCAAAAGCCCATGCTATCCTAATCATTAACATATTGGTGTTGTAAATGGTAATTCAGCTTTGACAAAATAATATCCTTTATTATGTTTAAATAAGGTTGCATAGGTCATTTAAAGTTTTGTTTTTCATTCGTTCTATAAGGATAAGGAGTTTATGCCTTATTTTATGTCTGTCTGGATCTAAGTAATAATATAGTAAAAGTTAATTTATGTCAGTATTAGGGTTTTATTTGAATAATTCTGTAGGTAATTTTGGAATATTTTGAAATATTTGAAAATTTTCTTTAGAAATGTGTTTTTTTTCCCATTCTAATCGGAAAAACACTGATTTAAATTGCCTGTCTCAGATGAGATAATTGACAGACTGATTGGGTTTAATTCAGTCATAAGGATGTATGATGCCTGAAAAGGGTGATCATCTGGGTTTGAAATGGGTATTTGGGGGGTATTTCTTTGGTTGATTTTGTTTTGGTTCGGTTTGGTTTTTAAGATTTTATCCATTTATTTGACAGAGAGAGAGAGAGAGAGATCACAAGTGCACAAAGAGGCAGGCGGTGGTGGGGGCTTGCTGTAGGAAGCAGGCTCCCTACTGAGCAGAGAGCCCAATGCTGGGCTCCATCCCAGGACCCTGAGATCATGACCAGAGCTGAAGGCAGAGGCTTAAACCACAGAACCACCCAGGTGCCCCAGGGAATCTTGTTTTGAAAGAGAATTTATCTTTGTTACTTGAGAAAGGCAGCAGGGCAAAATGACAAACTGTGAGATCAATGGTTGAATTGCATTTGGTTAAATTGCTTAGAGTGGAATCGAATTCTTTTGGTATTATTGCTCATAGAAATTAAAAAAAAAAACTGACACAACCCTTATTAAAGCAGAATAAAATATTTTTGTATAGTAAGATCAAAGAGTTTAAATGGTTTATCATTTTATCTTATTGCACTAAAAATTTTTATATCATCAAAATGTATTTGGCATATTGGTGTAAGCCACTACATCCAAAATGCTTTACTTTGTGTTGTTTGTAGGTAGTATGTGAGTCTTGTCCTATTTATTTCAGTTCACCATAGAATGTTCCTCAGCAAGTATTCATAGACATCACATGAGTCTTAAAAAGTAGGTGGCATCACATTTGTCAAGGCAAATGTATTGAGAGAGGAAAAAAATTATGAATTTTCTGTTGCAACAAATATAAACATATTAAATTTTTTTATCCCCATAAGTTGAAAAACAGTTTATAAATTTTCCAGTTTTCTTGATTCCTTTTCTCCTCAC
The DNA here is from genome assembly GCF_902655055.1 of Lutra lutra. Lineage (NCBI taxonomy): Eukaryota > Metazoa > Chordata > Mammalia > Carnivora > Mustelidae > Lutra > Lutra lutra. The sequence continues at coordinate 32,077,016 of NC_062287.1, read as the reverse complement.
TTCTATCTCCTTAAGCTAGTGAAACAAATACACTGGCTTCAAACTCAGATCACTCAGTTTTACAAGTCTCAAATAAGTTTTACAAGTCTGGTCAAAGTACCATTCAGGAAGGAGGCTAAAATGTGAAACACTTGTATTTTTATTTATTCAACTAAAAGCAAGACTAGGCCACATTTAATCAGCATTTTGCCTACTCTGATCTGTATGTTTATGTTTGTAAACTCTGATCTATCTGTTTATGTTTGTAAATTGGTTTAATTTAATGACTCCTGAAGTATTTTTATATTTAAAATTGTCAGGCACACTTGCAAAATATTGTTTTTACTAATGTACAGTTTGTCACTTTATTGTGTCGTCCCAGGTTTCATGAAGAATACAATCTATTTAGATATAACAATATTAAACATTCAAGTATTAAAATAAAAAAGGCTAATATTTAAATAACAATAGAAAGACTTTACATGAAGTAGTGTAAGAAGACATATGTAGATATTTGAAAAATATCTACATATTTTTCATATCTACAATATGTAGATATTTTTCAAATACCTACATATTTTTTCTAAAAATATGAATGGAAACTTGAAAATAAAAATCTCAAATGTACACATTAAACATTCTTTAAAATAAAATACCAATTACATATAACACCTTATTTTCTTATAAAAATTTTTAGTTCACTTCTCACAGTTATAAAGCACACCACCTAATAAGAGTTGTGAATATAAAGTTAAGTGGAAAGGGAGGTATTAGAAAACTGTTAAGGTTTTGAAAAGTTTATGTCACATATATTGCACATTAGGAATACAGGTTTAAATCATGGTTTATTTTCTTGGAATACAAGCATATTTAATATTCATGTGATCTACATCAAATAGGTTCCCCACTCATCCAACCTATAATATTTGGAAAAAATGTTAAATGAATTAGACTTGTCTTTCATTCACAATGTTCACAGTTATTTTGGATTGATTTCAAATTAAAGATTGAAACAGCAAATGGCAATTTCCTAAGCAGGCATATAGAAACTAGTATTCTATTGGAGGAAAGTAGCAAAAATAATAATGTATTATAAAATAAACATTCAAATGTGAAAAATACAGCACTTTAAAAAGCATAAAATTATGTCCAGAGCACAAAAATAAAAATGCAATGCAAGATGTTAATTGCAGAAAAATATCACTTAATTTCACTTAATTATTTGAAAACATGTCAGAAACACAAATAAAAAAAAAAAGAATTTAAACCTATGGCCAACTGCAATTTAACTCTAAAGTGCAAATGCAATGTTATAACAACTGAAGATTAACAGTTAATCATTTGTTTTATCAACAGAATGCCAAAGGACATATTGACATCTCTTTTTCTTCCAAATTTTGATTGAATCTTTCAAATTTTGTGTTTTTTTTTTCACTTGTTTGTTTGTTTTGGATGGGGATGGTCTTTTTTTTTTTTATCTGTTCTACTAAAAATATATAAAAATCATTTTCTAAAAATTTAAAGTTCAATAAGTAATAACTAGAACATAATATGACTTTTAGAAGAAATCTGATTAACAAAGAAGTTACCTACTTATATATTACAAAATATCTCATTTATTTGGCCCTAAATGATGCATCTAAATTATATAATAAGTTATATTAAAATTTGAGTTCTGTGTAGTTATTTCTTATTTATATCACAGAATGTTCAATAGGAACTGCTGCTCAAAAAGTAAACCATATTATTATTGATAATGAGGATGACTGCTAATAAGTCCATACAGTTTTAATTTATGAAACACTTTAACATTGTGGGTAACAGTATAACCCAATGTATAAAACAAGACTTAGTTGCCCTGCTTATCCTGAAGTATATGAAGTTTCCTTATAAAATTAATTTATTTCCTTACTTAAAAACTAGAATTCAAAAGTGTAAAACATTGGGTTGTGGGAATTGAAAGAAATTTTATAAAATACCATGGCTGGTATAATAAATGTTCCATGAATGTTATTTGTGATGATATTGATGCTGTTGCTGCTGATTGTAGTGATGGTGGTGATGATGATGGTATCATTTGAACCTTTGATTCTTTAAATACTGACATATGTTTCTGTTGCTCTTTCTCCAGTAGTTACAGGAATGGATTCTAAAGATTTAAGTTATTATCTGGGAATAAAGGAGTATTTTGGTTTTTCATGTGACAAAGATGTTATTCATTAATCTATTTCTCTAAAGTGACATTCTTTGTTCATCAGAACTGCAAATCTACACTTATCATTCTGGCATGACCATTCTCTTCAGCCTTACCTACTCCTAGTTCAGTATCTCTCAGATACTTTCTGATAGCAGACTGAGCATTTATTTGTTCCATCATCAACATTATAGGCCATGTGCAAATAGGTGAATATATGTAGACAGTTAATGGAAACAGAGGAACCTTTTAAAGAATTTTTTTTTTTACTCTTTTTACCCTTTTATTTTGGTTTCCATTTTCTTGTAAGGAAACTCCAAGTATTGCCCCATCACTTTTAAAGATCACCGGCACACATTCCTTTAGATTTCTTTATCATGTCCATTTTCAATCTAAACTAATGAGCTCCAGGAGTACTAAGACGTGAAATGTTCCATGGAGATTTTTTCCTCTAGTATACTTTCATTCAAAATGTTCTGCTTATCAAATTCATATTGGATTTTCACTTCAGCTCATTATTTCCATTACTTGGCCATTAACTTTTGTTAAAATACAATCACCCAGAAGCACTCCAGCAGTGCACAAATATTAAGCCTTCATTATTACATGTTCAATTTCCTGTACTTTTTGAGGACAAAGACAATCTTGTCCAATATGAAGAATGCATACTCTTTGGTAAAGACAGTTTTTTTTGTTTTGTTTTGTTTCCTTTCCATCTGCATATATATAAATTACTATTGAAGTTCATGGAATATGCCATACATGTTTAAAAATTATTTAGAATTATTGAAATATCAGACTGGTTTGTTTAAGTACCAGTTTTCATTTCTAGCCAAAGGACTATAATTTCAATGGGTGCTAAAGAAATCCTGCATCCAAAAAAATAAAAATTACCCTATGGATGGCAAGTATTAGAGTATAATTTTTCTTTTATGGGACGGTCTAAAAATGTCCTTTGTAATACTTCCCTGCACACCAAAGAGCTTCAGAACAGTGAAGTTTTTAACTTCCTCATTTAACACACACAGAAAATTGCACTTGAAGTACCCATTAGTTGACTTCTGGTGGGAATTCATGTTGTGTTTATTAGGCAAAATGATCAGGCTTACTTACTGACTCACAGATATATGGAAAAATATACTTGTAATACAAGCCCTAAAGGACACTGTTACTGAGGGGGAAATAGGGTCTTCTTTTTCTAAGGAAGAAGAGGAATTCATGGAGATAATTAGGGTCTTTTTTTTTTTTTGTCCCTTTGTTTCCACCTACATGCTGTGTTTGCTAATGAACAAGCTGTTTTGTTGTTTCCTCTGTGACAATGTCTTTTACATATTAAGAACATAAAACAATGTAGACCCTAGGTATCTTGGGGGGTTTTGGTGCTTAAGAAATTGTAAAATGAGAGAATATGAACATTCATATATCAAGAATATATCACTTCACTTCCTTTGTAAATTAAAATCTATGGTTTCAAAGGAAATAAAATGGTCAAAATGATATTATTTATCTAAAGAAAGAGAAGGTTGTTAAATGACCACATAAGATTTAATATCTACGAACTGCTTACAATATACAATGTGTTAACACTCAGGATGGTGACTTGTTGCTCCATTAGCTCCACCAAGTTTAAGGAGATGACAGGAAAGAAGACAATGACCTCCCATTCATTGTGTTGAAGTTAAGATACTGACTTCCTGGTTTCAATGAAAACGAATGGCAGAAGGTTCTGCCTCATTAACCTTCACCACCTTCCCTTTAAAATACTAGTAAAAACACAAAAGGAGAAAAAAGGTTCAGTCATAGCAGCATTAGAAATTATGAATATAGATAAACAAATTCTTGGCCTCTAATAAGAATTACCCCTTCAGATAAAAATGGGCTAAATTAAGAAATGATCAATAGCTTGTTCAAGCCTAGATGGGTGAACTCAGCAAAATCAATATAAGAGCTAGTAGAGGGAATATTTCACTAACCTCTACTTTATTTCCATATCTACTAAGTTCATTAATGGAGACTCACTACAAAGTTTGGCTTAAAACCCTGTCTTACATGGAAACCATTCTTTAAGGTGACAAAATATTACTCTCCATATTCCACCCTATCAATATTAAATTCAAAATAAACTTGGAGATTATGAATCCAGCAATGGGATGAGAGAAGATGTAAATCTTGGGATTTAAGGGATTCATAAACAATGATGCCATTAAGTAGTGATATATATTAAGAATGTTGATATATTTGGAGGATATCGAAATCAATGGATTCTGGAAATCATATAGTTCTATGTGCTGCTTCTAGCCAAAAAAAAAAAAAATACACAGTCTTTTCAGTTTTCCAGGAGTCACAATACCTCTACATAAGATGTAAAAAGATGGGAAACAACATATTGACTTAGTCTACTTGAATTGCATTAGAGCCCTAGTAACCTCTGAACATTTGACATGGGTTTGTTTAACTGACTGGTGTCAAAATTAACGTTTGAGGAAGAGACTCTGGGGTATTGAGAGAAATAATAAAGAGAGATATGGAAAACCAAGAACATTACCAACAGATAATAGCAGGCCTGTAAACATGGAAACACAAAAGAGTATAAAGCATAGAGACTATAAATATAAATTGTTCATAGGTTTTCTCTAAAAGATGGATTATGTATAATTTTACTTTTGTGTTTTTCTATATTTTACAACTTTTATGTAATTATTATATACAATTGTACATATACAGTTGTATGTACAATACAAATTGTATATAATTATTTTTATACTGAGCTAATCAGTAAAGAAAGTTAAGGTAACATTAAAAATTTGTAGAAAAAACTTTCTTAAGATAAAACCACATAGGGGCACCTGGGTGGCTCAGTGGGTTGGGCCTCTGCTGATCAGTGGGTCATGATCTCAGGGTCCTGGGATCGAGCCCTGCATCGGGCTCTCTGCTCAGCCGGGACCCTGCTTTCTCCTCTCTCTCTGCCTGCCTCTCTGCCTACTTGTGATCTCTCTCTCTCTCTGTCAAATAAATAAATAAAATCTTAAAAAAAAGAGATAAAACCACATATATTTCTAATCATATAATTGAAAAAGTTTAATTTTATCTGAACATATGAAGATAAAAATACTAAGTCATTCTGCTGCATTTTTTTTTCAATCTTCAAAGAGAGAAACTACTTGGATTTGAAAACAATTCCAACTGCTTGGCTTAGTCTTTTAGAGGTTTATTACAGGAGAATTGAAGTAATTTGCCCTAGAGATTCAGTTTTAATTGCATTTGAATAGATCTTTCTCTTATTCTAACAGCCTTTCAATCAACAGACCAATTGAACAAACCTTCACGCAACAGAAAATTAGATTTTCGAACTAATAAGTATATAGTAACCATTCTACTCTTTCTCACTTCTTTCTTTCTTTCTTTCTTTCTTTCTTTCTTTCTTTCTTTCTTTGTTTTCTTGACAATGCTGAATTTTGGGCTCTTAAAATATATCAATTAGCAAACATTATAAATTGTGCTTTTCATTTCTCCCCACCCCCCCATATAAACCATGCCTCTCCATATAGCTAGAAGAAACTTTCCAAAGCACACCTTTGACTGTGTCATCCTCCTGCTGAAACTACTGATCTGATTCTTGCATTGAATACAACCATAATTCATGAGTATATTTGAAGTTCTCTGTATTTTTCCACATTTATTCATTAATCCATCTAACAAATATAAGATTGAATTATATGCAATATGTTCCATTTTTTTATCTGTTAAAAATGAGTGAATAGCAAGAATTTCATATGATTCTACCTAATATTTTAAGGGCCTATATGCTATAATGCTCAATGCCAGCAATGGAGTTATGAATAAAATACACAAGGTACTACTAACATGGAGTTCAACATCTTTACCCACATGTTCAACTATCTTTTTCTTTCTCTGTGTGTTTGTCCTCTACCCATTTCTGCTGCCCCCTCCCAAAAAAATCCTAAATATTGTAGCTTCAAATTAAATAGATACTCACCATTCCCCAGAACAGGTTTTTCATTTTCCTATCTGATAATCTTAACTCAAACTCCCCCCCTTTCTCTTCTCCCTTCCTTGTAGCTTGCTGGTCAAATTCAACAACATTTGAAATACTAACTCAAAGGAAAAGACTCTTCTTACACTTTCTCAGCTTTGGAAATGCTCAAGCTGATATAATTACCAAGAAGCTGTAGTTACTAGGAAGTTAGATAAATGACTTAAGTCAACTTCAAATCTTTAGTTTCCATATGTGCCAGTTCACAGTCCTCTTATTTAGATGTTGTCATCTCTGGCATATACATTTTGAAATATAAACTCAAAGGTATGGGGTGCCTGGGTGGCTCAGTCTGTTGGGCACCTGCCTTTGGCTCAGGTCATGATCCCAGAGTCCTGGGATTGGGCCCAAGTTGGCTTCCTGCTCAGCAGGAAGTCTGCTTCTCCCTCTGCCCCTCACCCTGCTTCTGCTATCTCTCTCCCTCTCTCTATTTCTTAAATAAATAAAATGTTTTAACTCAAATGGATAAAGTGATTTGTTCAAAATCATCCCATCACAAAGAAGCTTAAAACCAAGCTTGCTGGCTAGTCAATAATTCTGTGATGATCCTAACAATCAAATTGTTTAGCAATGATGCTGCATTTCAGTCTACATGGAGAATAGTGATGAAATTCCTTCTTAGTGTGAAAAGGATTCAGCTTCCCTGTCTATACTCAAAAGCTGCATGATCAACTTCATAAGTTGTTTCACACATACACACACACACACACACACTCCTTACAAAAGTCCAGAAAATCCTCCAAATGAAGAACCTAACTTAAATCTAATTTTACTTCGAATAAAAGACATGGTACCCATCTAAAAACTAACACATGGTGTGGCCAAAATTTCATATTACCTTTATTTTTCTCTTTCTACATTTTACTTTGTGATAAACTAGACCACACTGATATTGATTGGCAATCCAATTATAAGAAATATTTATTGTCCTTTTTTTAAATGACATTGATCAATTGATCTAATGTTATAGATGGAATAATTCTAAGGTGGCATTATTGTAATGCTTCTGCTCTGTGCTTTTACACTTTTCCCATTGTAGATCCACACTGTTTTGAGAGGTGTTCCGTGTTTACTAACTTGGTCTCCCTCAAACAGTAAATAACCCCAAATAATTCAAATTTACCGAGAAAGAAATGTGCTCACACCATGCCAAATAGTTGAATGGGAATGAAAAGACAAAAGAATTCTTATATTTTTCAAATTATTATACCTTCAACAGTATGTTTAGATAGTATAATATTTGGTCTCAAATCTTCAAATTAATGACATTCATTTGAACACAGAAGACAAGCATATAAGAATGCCTCAAATTATTTGTTACCAATATTTCTCAAAATTAAGGTTTCAAAAGTTCCTTTTCAAAGATCTTCAGCCTTTTTTTTTCCTGATCTTACCACCAGTTTTTTTTTGTTTCCACTTTAAAAAAAAATGTTAAATATAACAAAACAGGCCTTAACTCCCAGTTGAGGTAACATGGAGGAAGTCAGTTAATTTAAACTGTAAATGCCAACAAGATAATCCCGGCTCTGTTTTGCTATGAACACCTCCAGTTTGTAGCATTAGATTACTAGCTAATTACCAATTTAGCAAACAGTTCATAAATTCTACTTCTAACTATGGTTCATTTACCCCAGTTACTATAAATTGCTGCACAAGTTGCCTGGTTATGTTCTCCACATAGGCACAACTTGAACAATCCATTAATTGCTTAAAAGCTTTTCTTTTCCAAAAGCCCCCCAGACTACAACATTCAGCTTAATTTGTCCTTAATACAAACAACATCCAAAATACTTGGGAATTCAAGCATCAATGTACATGCTACTGACTGATCCTACTACCTCCCCAAATGACTCTTCACTGAATATAAAATAGTGAAAAAGAAGATTCTTAGAATGTTTAGAAGAAAGTATTTTATAATGGATATTTTTAGCTTCCTCTGAGAGTTACATAGTCACTTCTTTTCAGTTTTTGCATAAATCAAGACCTAATTTAACTATGGTTGATTCATAATGGGAATTAGAATGACAACCTTGATGACAATGAAAAACAACCTGCAGATCATTTTCATAAAAATAACCTAAATAAATTTTATTGTTAGCATGCTTACTTTGCTTTACTTGAATAACAGAATTATTTATGAATCGATAAATCAATAAATACATAGATAAATAGATATATAAATATAAGATGACATCTGTGTTTTTAGTTGGATCTGGAGGTTTCAGAGTACCAATTTGGTTTTGTTTCTCTTTCTAATTGTAAATGGTAGCTTCACTTCTCTTTTCCCTAATACCATACCATCGAGATGCTCTTCTAATCAGTTCAGTTTCAGTGTAAACAAAATTTATTTCAAAATATATTGGATGTAAGACACTATGTCATTCATTCCAAGACAAGTAAGAAAGATTTCCATTCCCCAATGAGGCAACTGCCTAATAGGCAATAAAACTAAACCATAGGTAACTATAACACAAGATATTTAAGGTAATGATAACATAGGCTTATTAACACAGGGTACTTAATAGATATTATTTAGGTATTATTAACAGGATATTTAAGATAAATAAAATAACTACCACTTATTGAGAACTAGCTATTTTATATATGCATTGCTTTATTTCAATCCTCACAATAAGGTAATATTGTAAGGAAGATATAATCATTCCTGTTTTAAATAAAGTAATTGAGTCGTATAGAGATTGCCTAAGGTCACAACATAGAAGTTGGAGAATCAGAAAGGGATCCTAATTCTCTTTGGATTCAAATCAGTTCTTGGTCTATTCCACTGTACAAAAAAACTTTGAGAGTTAAGAAAAACAAAAATAAAATATTGGTGGAAGATGAGAGGAAACTTGGATGAACTGTCATTTGAAATGGTCCTTGAATAGGATTTTGACATGTAGAGGTGCAATGTGTTTTATTTATTTTTTAAGATTCATTAATTTTTCTTTGAGAAAGAGAAAGAGAGAGTGTGCATGAGAGCGAGATGGTGAGGGACAGAGAGAAAAAGAGAAAATCCTCAAGCAGACTCTCCACTGAGTGTGGAGCCTGATGGGGCGCTTAATCATCACAACCCCAAGATCATGACCCTAGCTGAAAAAAGATTCAGACACTTAACCATCTGAGCTACTCAGGTGCCTCAGAGATAGAATGTATTTTAGACAGTTCAGAATTTGCAAAAACAGTCGTGAATACAGGATACTTTTTTGAAAAGTAAGTACTATTAGCTGGAAAGATTTAATAGCTGAGGACTAACTGAGGAGAATTGGAAAGCCAGATTGAATTTGTGTTTAATTTAGTAGCCAAAGGGTAGACTTTGAAGGATTCAATTCACATTTGTTTTGGGGCATCCACTTTTACTATATAATTTTAAAAGTTATTGAAGCCATGCTTGGAAGCTGATTTTCACCTCTAGGGCATTTGCTGACATTAAATATTGGTTTCTCATATTGATAGGGTGAGAAGGAAAAAGACAAAGCTCGGTGCATGCCTCTTATAAGGTTAAGCTCAAAAATGGCAAATATATATATATATACACATACACTGCTGCCGCATAAAACTAAACATTATATAATCAATCCACTCAGAAAACTCATAAGATTGATTATATAATCATAAAATTGATTATATAATCAATCCACTCAGAAAACCATAAGAACAATTATTGATCTTGTGTCTCAGAGGGGAAATCTTCCATTTAGGTGCCGTAATCAAGGGCTAGAAGCCCTAATTTATACTACATTGTTCAGTGTAAGACTAAACATGAATATAATCCCAGGCACTTGAGGTACAACAGTGAATGAAAACCAGTGGAAGTATTAATATGTATTAAAATGCATGTAAAGGTAAACAAAAGTTGTCACATTAAACAATAATATTTTAAATTTCAAAGCCTGGGGGAAAAATATCAAAGGCTTGAAAACAGTAGCATGACATATATATATATATATATGTCATGCTACTGTTTTCAAGCCTATTATAGGTATATTATATACCTATATATTATATATCATATACATATAATATATAATATAATAATAAACTAATATATATATAAACTAATTTTATGCTAATATTTATACTAATGTCTTAATGTTAAGAATACTTTTACTAAATTATTTCATGTTTCATTTGAGGCACAAACCAAAAACATGAAATAATTTAGTAAAAGTATCTTTAATCATTAAGACAATAGTATTAATATTGAGCTAAAATAAAAATCTAACAGTCATATGTTTAAAGCATAAGAAAATAGGAAAGTCTGATGTTAAAGATTTATCAGTTAAATACAAGCATTCAAAAAAACTTATTTAGCTGTATCAATATTAGAAAAACAGACTACAAAAGAAGCATAAAGATGGTTACTATATAAGGATACTTAGAGTGATCAAATAAACATAACAATTTTAAATCTGTAGCTATCTCATAACATTGCCTCAAAACATGAAAATAAAAATGAACAGTCTATAAGAAAAAATATGTGAATCTACTATCAGCAATAATTTAACATATTTCCTTTGTATTCCAGAACTTAGAGGAAAATTTATGGTTTTATGTACTTATATTAGAAAAGTAAAAAAAATAACAAAAAACTGAAATTAAAGAACTAAACATCTATCTTAAGAAATTAAGAAAGCAACATGAAACATGAAAGCAACATGAACAGAATAAACACGAAAATGATAAAATTACCCTAGTAAATATCAAGCACAATTAGATGACTGATAAAGCCAAATATTGGCTTTCAAAAAAGCTTAAAAAAGTCCCATTTTTCTAGTGATCTAGAAAATGAGGGAAGATATTAAAAAAATAAATTAAATAAGAGAAAAAAATGGAAACTTAAGCACAGATTCTACAAACAAATTGAAAAGGTAATAAAAGATTGTGAGGAATAATTGAATGTCAACAAAGTTGAATATTTATATAAAATGGATAAATAAAACATAATTTCCCAAGTTGACTCAAAAGAATTGGAAAATCTAAGTAGTCTACTATTATATTAATAGGTAAAAAGCATTTACATACACACAGCCAAAATCCTGCAGACCTAGACACTTTTATTGGAAAGTTCTACCAAAGAATAAATAATTTGAATCTTACAGCTATTTCAAAGTGTGAGTATAAGAAGTAAATATAAAAACCATATTTCAAAGTGTGAGTATGAGAAGTAAATATAAAAACCAATCACTCTCATGAACATAGATATAACAGTTCTAAATGAAATATTTGCAAATAGAAAACAGCAGCATCTAGAAAAAGATACTATGTAAACAAGTTGAGCTTTACATAGGAAACCAATTTGGTTTAACATGGGAAAAATAATTAATGTAATTTACCACATTAAAGAGTAAACAAGAAAAATGATAAGGTTATTTCAATAGAATAGAAAAAACATTTGATCAAATACAACATTTATTTATGATTTGAAAAAAAAAATCTCCTAGTATCTAAAGAGGATAAAAGGAACTTCCTAAGCCTCTAAAGGTATCTTTAAAAAGATAGATGATGATAGATAGATAGATAGATGATAGATAAATAGACAAACAGAATAGCAAAATATTAGAAACATTCCATTTGAGAGTGGAAAATAGACAAGAATTCCTGCTATAGCAGTCCCCTGTCAGCTCAGGAAGACAAGAAAATGTATGAGAATTGGGAAGTAAAAACAAAAATTTTATTATTGATTAAGTATCTAATCGTATGCATGCAAATTTCAAAATAATCTATAGAAAAGCTATTTGCATTGTTTAGAGACCTTAAATAAGTTTCTAAATACAGAACAAAAATAAATTTGCATTTCTATACACCAAAACAGAGTCAGAAATTGACAGTGGCATCAAGAAAGTTACTTCTGAATAGAAGGTGTTGGAATTGTTGGGGGAGGGACAAATAGCATACTTCTGGGATTGGTAATGTTCTAATTTAAAAATCTATATTTAGTTAAATTATACAGTTGAATATATTCATGGATAACTTTTCCTAAATTATATTACACTTAAGGCCCCATATTCTTTTCTGATGGCCAGAAGAACATCCTTTCCTAAATTCCATACAAAGCAATTGCAGAGAAAATTGGCTGGCGCTTGAGATTTTCTCAAAACATTTCAGAGACTTTTTGCACTCTCCGTCATTGTGCATACATGCAGTGTCATTGGATTGAGATGACTAATAATAATGATGGATGATAATAATAATAATAATAATAATAAACACTCATTGTGTGCCAAGACATATAACTTGGTAATGTAAGGAGGGAAAAGTTATTCCTCTAGCCTTCTAGGCCTTCCAGCTGGACTAAGAATTGAACTTATATTACACAGGTTAATGGGGGAAAAAAGCCAAAGTTTTATTATGTGCACGCAGTGGCCCAATAATGAAACTGAGACCTAAAGAAATATCCAAGGCAGACAATTTTTATATGTTTTAGACAAAGACACAATAAATTTGGGGGAATTGACAGGATAAAGAAAACAGATGTTTGAGAGTCTTAATTAGTAAGGAATTCTAAGCAGAATTTAGGCTGAGATAGTAGATTAGAAAAAAATAATAAGTTTTGTTTTTACAGCTTTCTCAGCTTTCAAGTTCCTATCTCTGGTGATAAGGATGTCTTTTTACTTCTTAATATAAAGAGCATATTTTTCATATGGGAGATTTATTTCCTGCTTTCAGGGGGACAGAGGAGAATTTCAATGTCCTTGAAACAGCTGTTTCTCCAGTAACTTTTATTTAAAATAATTAATATGCTAAAGTGGCACATTTTAGGGTAGCCTGCCCTTGGCCGCTAAAATACTTCTTAAATGTTATTTCTTTTAAAGGTGTTTTCAATGTATTGTGGGATGTGTGAGTGCATGTGCATACAAGTGAATAGAAATGCAATAAGGGCAGACAGTGTGAGAATGTTTGAGATCTGATTATGGTATTGTTTGTGATTTTCTAGAAAGATATGTAGAATGTTTATGGCTTATCTATAATTTTGTGTTCTGTATTTCTGGTTTTTCTATTGAAGGATCATTTCATATATGTATGTTTTGAGGGTTTTCTCTTAAATCTATTATAAGATACTGGTTGACATATATTTTTAAATTGACAAAAAAAGGAAAACTAAGAAAATTGATAAAATATTTAGGAAATTTTGGGCTTCCCATTCCATGATAGTTATGGCAAGTAAATAAACTTGAAAAGTTTACTTTTGTTTATTTGTAAGTGTTGGTTGGGCCCTAATTTGTTTATATTCATTATTTGTTGATATCATTATTGAAAATTTAAAAAAAATGAATAGAAGTGAACATCAGTGTTTACTAGCTGTGTGATTTGAGCAATAATAACAATCAATATCATATTTTACAGGTTTACAGTAGGCCAGGAATGTCATTCATTCCCACAAGTTTGGTTTTTGAGTAACTGTGATTTCACAAAAGAAGAAATCGAACTACAGAAATGTGAAATAATTTGACCACAGTCACAGAGTAGAGGATGGTGACAGGCTTCACATCTTGGAAAGCCAGTCATAGTTTATGCTCTTAAACAAACAATACTGTCTCTCATGTACGAAGTTTGCCTATCTTTCTAAACCTCAATTTCCCAGTGATAACCAACTCAGAGGATTTTTATGAGACACTAAGATTTTGCATATAAGATTTTGCACATAAGATTTTGTCTTAAGTAGTGTCTAGCACATGGGAGATGCTCAGCAAATAGCAACCATCTGCTTTCCTATCAATATCATTAATAAGCAATAGTGCTTACGTTAAAGTAGGCCAAGCATTATACTCAACTGCTGAGTGAGGGTAGATCCTTGCTTATTTTGTCTATGAGTCTCATTTTTAAAAAAGGTAAAATCTGACTTATTTATTTTGTACTTAATTTATCATCTTTTATTTATGTGTATTTTGTGCACAGCCCATCATTAGTCATTTTATACCACAGAAGTAAAATCTTTTGAACTGTTCAAAGTAAGTAGTTATATTTCCCCAGCTACCCTTATAATCCATACTATATTATCCAGTTTATCCTCACCAATAACCTCCAAACTGGCCTCTGTTTATCTGGCCTTATCCCCATATAGTATTCTCTATCTAGCAACCAGAATTTTCATTTAAAACACAACTTGAATCATGGCAGTTTACTTTTTGAACTTTTCCAATGGCCCCCTCTTTTATTTAGAATAAAATTAAAACTTCAAACCATGACCATGAGATCCTATATAAGCTGCTACTGCCTTCTTTTTTCTCTTCATCTCATTATTCATCTCATCTTATTAGCCCTACTCATGAAGGTCCATCTTGACCATTCTACCTTGTAGGATGTATACATAGTAGACTCATCCCTGTCTCCGGGCAATCTACTTCTTATTTCCTAGTTTCAAACACTGTTTTTCCAGAGCATAGCTCTATTGTCTCCTTCTAAATATCTAGGTCTTGGGTCAAATATTACCTTCTCAGAGGCATTTCTGACTTTCCATTAATAGTATCCCCATCCTAAATATCTTTCTCACATCACTTTATCTTATGTTCTTATCACACTCTGATATGATCTTGTTTGTTTTTTACTCTTCATTATTTGTCTCTTTCCCTAGAAGATAATCTCTGTGAGGCAGGGACCTTGGTTGTCTTATTCAGCCACCCCAGGGCTTAAAATGGTGCTCTGTACATTATAGAAGCTAATAATACTTACAGAGGAATTTGTTGGAACAACACATGTGCCCAAATCCTCTACAACTCTTTCACTTTTTATGTCCCCGTAACTCAGCCTCCCAAATGTGAGAAACAATGGTAATAGTTCAAACTAATTTTTTAAGGATATTTTGAAGATTAGAGGAGAAAGCATCATATACTACTCTGGCTTTCTTTGAAGAAAGGTATTGTAATAAAGGAAGTAATAGTATTAAGACTAATTTTGTATTATTCACATAAAGATCTGAGGCTTCTCTCTTACATGATTAAAATAGCATAAGATTGAATCAAAAGTCATAAGAAGAAGTAAGATCAATTCCCTTTGTTTATTTAATTTAAAAAAATGAACTAAATGGTGTTGGATTTCCAAGATAGCTTATTTCGTGCTCCTTTAAAATCGGATTCTCTGGTCAACCCAGTTTGCAGGTCTGTCACTAAATTAACAGTAGCAGCCGTGAGGTGTGAGCTTCCTCATCTCTACCTCATTTACCCAGTGAAGCATCTGCAAAGCCTCTGTGGGTGGTTTAAATGCTAATACTCAGAAAAGCAGTCTTGGAAGCAAACACCCAGCTGTATTTAAGGCCTGCATTTTCCTGGTGAATGTGTCTCTAGGGGTGTACCTTTCCGGTGCCCAGACTTTTAAGCACCATCCATATTAAGCACAAATCAGAACACTTTTCACAAACCACTTAATGCTGTTTAAAACTCACAAGTAAATCATTTTAACTAAACCCTTTGATATAGCTTTGCTCTCCAAACTGTCCCTGTCTGGTTTTAAACACTATTATAAAATTGTTTTAAAAATTTAGAGGGTGGCATACCACATTATTGCTGTTACATCTGTATAAATCATGTGTGTGCAGTAGGACTGTGTTCTTCCCCCATACTGAGATCAGCACTTAAAATTTTATGTGGTTGTCCTCTGTGTATATATGTGTGTTCTGGGAGGAGGGGACAGAGGGGGGCCAGTATGTACATGTGCACCTGTGCATCACATTTTAATGCAGTGATTTCCAAATTCCTTTCTCTCAAAGTTGGTTAGGGGCCTTGATGTTTAAAATGAAATTAAAACAAAATGTACTCCTTAACATGTAGGTTGTAAATGGAACTTTTTCTGGTTTTCTCTGGACCCCCACTCACCCTGGTTTCTTCCACCATGCAGAGTTCTTGAGGTACACAGTTATGTTTGAAGAAAAAAGGTAATTCCTATCTTCCTGCCTCATTGCAGGGTTCATTTACAATGTATATGGGCCCCTTCAGCTTTGATATACAGTATCTGCCTCCTTCTCACCCAATGACCATCATTGTATGGAGTCCCTGATCAGCCGTACATATTTTGCAGCACTACAGAGTTTACCCAAAGCGTGTGGTGATTCATAGGGAAACAGGAATGCCCCTTTACCTCCCCTAGTTTAGACCTCACAGACCTAGTCTAGCTACTGGCTGCCCTATCTTCCCTGAGGTACACTCCAGGCTACAGCTTATGTTTGTTGATTACTTGAGAAAGATGCAAGTTTTTAAATGCCCTCCTTTCTTAATTGATGCATTTAGTGAAAGTAAAAATAATAAAAGACATGTCTATGTTTTCTAATTTTTCTACAGAATGTGCTACTACAATTTGAGTTTGAAACAATCATGGTCTCATGTTCATTACTCGACAATCTTCCCAAAGTGGTCATTATTCATGGATCTTATTAGGCGTATAGAAAAACAGTACTTTCTCTAGAAATTCTGATGCAGCAGAACAGAGATGGGTCCCTGTGATCTAAAATTTTTATTAGTACACCGATGATTTTCAAGAGCAGGCAAGTTTAAGAAACGGTTGTTCAGGATTAGCATTCTCAAACAGGGTGAACTGGAACATCTCCTACTATGTATCAATTAACTCCAGTTCTGAAATTTATTCATAATTTGTATCAAGTCATTTTGTTTACCATAAAACCAGACATTTCAGGCTTTCCCAATAATAGAGGCTAGTTGTATGGTTAAACCTGGCAATAACAGAGGCAGGGATCTCTCAGGGAAAAAGAAAAGCAAAAACAAGAACAAAAAAAGTTGAGGAGCCAGGCCTCCTAGAGACTGAAATGGACGTCATCCTAAATCAGGCAGATCCAGAAACTATCAGCTTTGGTCCATGGATCTCACTTTAATACGCTCCCACCTTGACTAGAAAGTCTCCTTTCTCCATTTGCACATCTCATTGTATAACTTCCTGCTTCTCCTCCTGATCCCAGCTGGATCACACTCCACTCTGAATCACATTGAGCTTAATCCAATCTATCTGCCCCTCCCACAACTGCTGTATAAATAATTATGTAACCTAAAGGGGCATTTTCAAATATTTGTTAGTTTTTCCACCATCTTTGATTTTTGAAGAGTCAATCTATTTCTAAACACTTTAAAACTTAAATTTAAGTTTTATGAAATGTTTAAATCATAAAGTTATTCTTCTAATCACTGGAATAAAGACCTGTGATATGCTGGGAAGAGGAAACGGTGATGTGGTATCCTAGATTCCAACACATTTGTCTTCTAAGTGGTATCCCTCACCTCTAGCTTTTCTGTGACCCACACCAAAGAAAGAGATAGAGAGAGAGAGAGAAGAAGAAGAAAGGAAAGAAGGAAGAGAAGGAGAGAAGAAGAAAGGAAAAAAGGGCAAGAAAAAAAATCATTTGACTTCATGTTTGTTTGAAAACATACCCATTATGAGAATTTATTGCTCACTTTGCATATATAGAAACATTAGTATAAGTCAAGACTTACATTTGGAAACCAATATTTTTTAAATCCATTTTCACAAATATTTTTGAAAATTACTTAAGGTAAGCAAATAAAAAACAGTTTCACTCAATGATATGAATATTTTAGCAATATTATAGCATGATTTCTCCAGTTTGCTTATTAGATGAGGGTATTCGATGAAGAACCACTAAATCAAGAAAGTATAAACTAAAAAAGAAGATTCGAATCTAGAGAATGGATATATATTATTAAATGTTTCTTTCTGAAATTACAAAGTGCCTTAGTTTACACTGATCTCCAACAAAAACCTAGAAAACCTAGAAAGTGTTTTTGGGTGCAAGAGTCTAGAAATCTTGCTATAATTGTTCTTTGTTTATTAAGAATTAATAATGTGTTTGGAACCATGTAGTGCACGCCTGCATTTAGTTCTTGCTGTCTAGAATTGTGTGACTAAAGACGACATCATGCACATCACAGTTGATGTTTACGTGTGCAAATACATCTGTGATGTGCATGGGTTCATTCTGAGCAGTTAATTTCAGATTTGTCCTTTTTAAAAAAATAATCTTAACTAAGAGGTTCTATTTGAAAATTATAGGGCAAGATGATGTTTGAAATGGTTTTACAAGCATGATGGTACTTTTTCAGCACACATACATGCAGTCAATAATTTAATTTCAAATTTAGGTTCAAAACAGGCCATTGAAACATTTCATCAGATATTTGTTTTATTTTTTTTTAGCAAGGGGCTGTTGTCAACATCTTTATTTACATTCATAATAACTATTTTTAACTTCTATCAAAAGGGTTTTGCTCCGCATTCAGTAGGAAGCAGAGTATGTAATAGAGGTTAAGAGTAGCAGAAATGAGTTCCAACAGGCCTGGGATTAGTTGATCAGCAGCTGGCTTCATGGGCATTCCACTTGTGCAATTGCATAGAACAACATGCTTAGGAAGGTTCTGTGCTTGCCTTAAGCATTTTGCTGTCACCAAATTGAAATTTATAATAATTTTTTGAAAGGCCCCATGTTTTTATTTTGTACTACACTTCACAAATTATGTAGCCAATACAGTTATTAGGCTATGTGCTTGCTGTGAGGTCCCATGCAAGTTATCAAATTTTCTACATGTATAAGGAAAAGATAATTATATATATTTCATAGTTTTTGTAAGAATTAAAAGATATGATGCTTTCATTATGTTTAATATAGCACATGGCTATATTCAACACCCTTTATTCACACATAGACTGATATACAACTATGTTCTAGGATGATCTTTTGCACTTGTAGTTTTTGCCATGGCCTAATATGTAGACATCTCCCACACATAATCCCTGAGATATGATCTCCCTCCAAACCTGGAGCTCTGTCACTCTTGCCACCATTATTCTTTTATCCACAGACTTAAAATAATAGTCTTCTCTGACTGGTTGCTCTTCTAGGCCTTACTGGTCCCCAAAACCTATAAAACCTGACCAAAACATCATTCTTGAACTATCTAAGCCTATTAGCTTAAATCTAGTTTCCAAGTTCACCTATACTAAAATGTAAGGTACATAGCTTACCAAGAATTTTAACTAATTTTAATTAAAAAAATCTACCTAGAACATCATTTTCTATCATATATTAGTCTGCTCTAAAACCTCTGCTAACCTCCCAGGGCAGTAATTCCTTACCACTTGCCATGTAACCAAACCACATGGTTGGAGAAAAGAGGAAATACATTTAAGTTCCCTGCATATTTGGATGCAATTGATAAGAAAAGTTTCTTCAACCTGCTAAAGTAAACACAGTGGCAAGGGAAGAATAGAATGTCCAGAACGCTGTTTCCCCACTACCCAAACTCCCCAGAAACCCAGCTTTCCCCAAAACTTTGCTCATCCCCTCATTCATTTTTCAATACCATGCTGCATTCTTTAAGGAAATGGGGATCAAAAACTTTAACTGGAAAAAAAAATACTTGGTAGATTGTTTTCCCTTCACCATTGACATGTTATAGAAATTCACTTTTTCCTAAGTCACTATATAAGGAAATACCTGTATAATTCTAATTCAGCCCCTTCCATAATACTGAAGAAGCAGATGTTTTTCAAGTAGAAGGAATCTTAGATATCATTCAATCTACCTTCCTCATTTTACAGGTAATAAAAATAAGGTTCAGAGAAGTAAAATGGCTTTCCCAAATTCATGGTTCTGTATCTCCTATATTTCAGCCAAGTGCCTTTCTCAGAATCCCATAGTACCCTTATATAATGAGAATTAAGTTTATTTTCCATGAGAATAAGGAAGGTCAGAGTTAAAAGGAAGAGGTCTTCTGGATGCAGAATGTCATTATGCCTATGCAGAGGAATGTTAGTAAAAATGGAAAAAAAAAAGAACACAATATAAAAGAAATTATTCCTGGCAATTGACTGAGAGGAGAAGAAATCATAAAATGTTTGAATGACAGGCAAATGAATAATATGATAAGATAAATCAAATTTTGATACTACGGAGTTCAAAAGAAAGAGTGTAGGGAATGAAAGATGTCTAGATTTAACATACATTTGGAAATTATTTAGAAATTTTGAGATAAAATCTTCTTTAAAATAATAAATGTAGTGTTAAATTTTTAGGAACTGATAGATTCATGCATTGTCACAAGATGTTATTAAAATAGCTATTCATTTTTCATGTAATGATACAGAATGTACATTCTATATTGGAGACAAAATTGCACTCTCAGTTATCCTCATGTATTTTCCTTCAGTAGCAGGTCAATTTAAATTATAAGTGTCTATCAAAGGACACAGAAGAGTACTGAAAAAGAAATTTAATTGGGGAGCATTAAGAAAAATAGTTCATTTATCCCATTGTCACAATTACCAACATTCTATAAGATGAGCTAGCTGATAGGTTAGCTCTATGAGCTAAAAGTCATCTTCTGTAAGTGGGCTGCATATTTTTTTCTGGTCCATTTCCATTAATATTTATTTAAGTATAGTCAGACTACTGCAGGATTTTAAAGCTTGTGTCCAATTACCCAGGGACATCTCAGCATGAATTATGGCTATTATAAGCAAAGAGATTATGTGTCATCAGACTATGAAGTGAATACCATATCATTCATTTTTTTATTATATTCAACGATGACATCAGGCTTAGTGATTACTTGTTTTTATAGGTATAAATTTCTATCATTACCCCTGACTTGCAGTATACTTACAAAACATAGTAACATTAAGATCCCAAGGATATGATATTTTCGGTAAGGGAGGCATCTTCTGATTAGGATTCCCATGTCCTCAACTGTTTTGTATTGTGTTGTGTGTTTCTTTGTGTTTTAGATTCATGCTATAAAATAAGAAAATTTTCTCCAATCCTTGTCCCTACAGTTCTCCTTGCTGGAATACTATTCATTAGTATCTGAAGATTTTATTAGTGGACCTTGGCACCCCCTTTACCTTGAATTTAGAAATTCTCTTTCAGACCTGTCTATCATTGTGTAACAAATTATCCCTAAATGCAGTCGTATTTAGTTGGGGCCCATCATTTTTCTGCAATCAGCTGTATGTTGGCTCAGAAAGTTTCTTGATCTTAGTTTTTTATACATCTCTCATCACATCTGTCTTATCTGTTCAGCACAAGTGGGCTAACTTATATTTGGCCCACATATTCTGTCATTTTCTAGCAGATTAGCCAAACTTGTCACTTGGTAGTGGGCAGTATTTCAAGAGAATGAATAGAAATTTTGCAGGTTTCTTAAAGTCTAGCTTTTAAGTCTAGACTTAAGTCTTAAGTCTAAGTCTTAAGTCTAGTTCAGAAGAAGCTCAGCATCATTTCTGCTGCTTTCTATTGGTCAAAGCAAATCATAGAACTAGCCCAGATTCAGAACTGGAAATAGTAAGTAGGAGGAAGTGCAGTCACATTGCAAGAAGGAATGGATAAAAAGAGGGAAATATTTCCAACAAGTTTTGTAAATAATTTATCATAGACCTGAAATAGTTTCTACAGAAAATTTATTTTCATTACTTTGATTATAGCTAAAACAAGCAAATAAACAAAAATAGGGAAGCCTAGAGAGGTCAAGTGACTACGACAACTTGATGGTAGAGTTTAGGTGGCCAACCATCCTATTTTGTCCAGGACTATGCCAGCTATAGGACTGAAAATCCACCCCCAGCACCCCCAAAAAAGAACTGAAAATCTCACACATATCCCAGACAAACTGGGATGATTAGATACCCTAGAGAAGGACTAGGATTTCCAGATTCCTAGTTGGGTATTCTTTTCAGAACACTAAAATTGGCCTTAATAATGATCAATGTGACTATTAGCTGCTAGTACAAGATCAGCCTACCCTCCTACCTGCCTCCTAGTTTACTTGCTTAATATTTAATTAGTTTGTTTTATTGATTCATATCCTGCCTTGTTCCAAAAGGGTTTAAAGCATCTTACAAAACAGTGCACATCACAACCTGATAACTACACAAGCCTACATTACCATTCTTTAAATATTCCCTTTATTCTAATGTTTCTGAATGTTTATTCTTTCTGGTTTGTACTTACTCTATCTCTCTGTCTAGAATGGCCTCCACTTTGTTCTCTGTGCTAAAATCATTAAACTTACAGTTCCCAATTACCTTCTCTGTGGTATCTCCCCACCGGCAGAAATAACCACGACCTCCTCTCCACTCCCAAGATACCTGACCCATATTTTGTTCCCAGTACTTATCACACTGTTTCTAATATATTAACTGATTATTTTACTCCATTATGTTTTTTCACCTTTTATGTCTTTTATTTAACATAATACTCCACATCCATTAGACATTCAATAATGTCTTTTGTTGTCGCTTTTTGTTGAGTAAATGAATGAACAAACTATTTATTGGGGCCTACTGCAATGTGAGAATTTTCTCTTTTGTCACTTAAAAGGCCTTGTTTGGGTTTGTTTTTTTTTTTTTTTTTTTTTTCAGCTCCAGTTATCTATTTTATACATTTTTTATCTTTTATCTCAGTATAATTCCTGCCTCGAGCAACACAACTTCCCCTTCTAATTTGCTGATTTTTAATTGGCTAGGAAACTAGGAAACTAATTACATTAATATTGTTTCTAATCCAGTCCAATGCTAAGTCTGCATGGGGATCTAAAGTGCTTTTGTTTGAGGTCTTGTGTTTTTGTGTTTGCACTTGGCAATACCAATTCTGGCTTACAGTCTCCATGGTGTCCATACTGAGCACATAATAGGACTCTTTTTGGAACTCATCACTCTGGAAATCTTTCTTTGACCAAGCCCCTCCCACTTTTGTTGATGCTCTGCGCACTTCTACCATAACCCTATCTTTTTATGTTATCAGCAAATGTTTAATTATACATCTTGTCCTTTACTATTCTATAAATTCTTTGAGGCCAGAATCTGTAGAGTATTTGCTTTTGCCATACCTGTTTTATGGTGAATACCCAAACATTCTTTGTTCATTTCATGAACTAGTTTATCAAATTAATGAGTTAAGCCAAATATAGTTTCTCAGGAAAATATTATATAAAGAAAAATAATATTTCAGACCTTCTCTTGGCTTCTGGAATAACTATTTAGAACAGCCTGTGTCTTTTCCAGAACTTGGGAGGATTGTGTAATTACAAGACTTGGCAGGTGAGAAGAGGAGAAGTCCAGCTATTGGTTTGCTAATCTCTCTAATTTGTTTTACCTAAATTTGTAACTTACATTTAGAGAAATTCCCTAGAGGAAGAGAATCTAAATAATGAGTAAACTGGATTCCCCACTTTGCTTATATCAACACTGACAACACATCTATAAAAAGATGTCATGTAAGATGTGAGACTTCAGTCATTCCTGGAATGAGAAGTATGAACTGGCTTTGCAGAGGAAGAGGAGAACACCTTTAAGATAAGGGAAATAAAATAATCTAATGCATGAAATGGAATAACATAGGGTGCTCCTGTAACAGTGTGGACCTGTACATGAGTAGACTATAGGATAAAGACAGGTAGGTTTGAATAGACCTGATTAAACAAAGCTGAGAGATATAAGTCTGTCATATTAATATATATGTGTAAAAGAGGAGCCTGTAAAATATCATGTGTAAATATTAATATTAATAGAAAACACCAATGACAGAGAAACAGCTTGGGATCTTTCACTGTTAAACACTGTTAAACATTCTTTCTGGCAATGAGAATTAGAAGGAAGACACATGCCCAAGAAGGCAAATAAGATTAAAGTGAATTATATTTCTGAAGTAAGGAAAAATCCACGTTTCTAGGCTTGTCTTTAACCACCAAGCCATATCATTTATGCCTCAAAGACTCAGAATTTCTTATGTTCACTGAATTTATTATATCCCTTTGGATTAAAATTGTCTTTGCTCATGTGGCTTCTTCTACTTGATCTTTATCCATATCTCCTGACCAATTCCTACTTATCCTTCAAGATCCAAATTCTCCTTGCTTTCTCCAAGCCCTTTCTCCTTAAAAAGGCCATCATTATCTCTCTCTCTCTCTCTCTCTTAATAATTAAGACAAAATACAATGACTGTTACTCACATACTGCCAGCTATATACTACTAACAATAATGAAAGTGTGAGTGAATCAAATGGATGAATTCTCTTCTCTACAGAGAGAGCACAATTGGAAGCAGGTGATTTTTGGAAAATATGATGAATGATTTGGGATATCCTGGAGATAGGTTAGGAGCAAGAACTCTGTCTTAAAATATCCGGTCACCAAGTAGTGACTCAAAATAGAACTTCAGAAAAAAAAAAAAAAAAAAAAAAAAATAGAACTTCAGGTAAAAGGCACAAACTTGAAAATAGTTGACCCATACATGATGAAAACACATAGACTATAAAGCGTAGAGAAGAGTTTGGAGAAAAGCCTGCATTGGGGGGAAGAAAGGAAGATGAAGAAAAAAAAAATAAATAGAAGGGTGCCTGGTGTCTCAGTCAGTTAAGCGTCTGTCTTTGGCTCAGGTCATGATGCCAGGGTCCTGGAATTGAGCCTCACATTGGGCTCTCTGCTGAGTGGAGAACTTACTTCTCCCTCACCCTCTGCTTGCAGATCTCCCTGCTTGTGCTTTCTCTTTATCAAATAAAAAATAAAATTAAAAAAAAAAGAAACAAGACAAATGATGTGGAATAAGAGATGTGGGTAAAAGT